>NW_027364310.1:0-260990 GCF_046119375.1 Phyllobates terribilis
GCAATGTGGAGATATTACTGTTTGTGCATTTACAATATTCATTGATTTTTTGCCATTGAAAAACATGTTTTTCATATACCAGAAATGTTTGAAGCTACTGACTGAATGAAAGGAGCTGGCATCTCACTCTCTTTGAATCTTCTTTATCATGCTAGGATTAACAGGAAAAAGCTAAGAATTTCAGAATTGCACCGTGCAATGTGGAGATATTACTGTTTGTGCATTTACAATATTCATTGATTTTTGCCATTGAAAAACATGTTTTTCATATACCAGAAATGTTTGAAGCTACTGACTGAATGAAAGGAGCTGGCATCTCACTCTCTTTGAATCTTCTTTATCATGCTAGGATTAGCAGGAAAAAGCTAAAAATTTCAGAATTGCACCTTGCAATGTGGAGATATTACTGTTTGTGCATTTACAATATTCATTGATTTTTGCTATTGAAAAACATGTTTTTCATATACCAGAAATGTTTGAAGCTACTGACTGAATGAAAGGAGCTGGCATCTCACTCTCTTTGAATCTTCTTTATCATGCTAGGATTAACAGGAAAAAGCAAAAAATTTCAGAATTGCACCTTGCAATGTGGAGATATTACTGTTTGTGCATTTACAATATTCATTGATTTTTGCCATTGAAAAACATGTTTTTCATATACCAGAAATGTTTGAAGCTACTGACTGAATGAAAGGAGCTGGCATCTCACTCTCTTTGAATCTTCTTTATCATGCTAGGATTAACAGGAAAAAGCTAAGAATTTCAGAATTGCACCGTGCAATGTGGAGATATTACTGTTTGTGCATTTACAATATTCATTGATTTTTGCCATTGAAAAACATGTTTTTCATATACCAGAAATGTTTGAAGCTACTGACTGAATGAAAGGAGCTGGCATCTCACTCTCTTTGAATCTTCTTTATCATGCTAGGATTAGCAGGAAAAAGCAAAAAATTTCAGAATTGCACCTTGCAATGTGGAGATATTACTGTTTGTGCATTTACAATATTCATTGATTTTTGCCATTGAAAAACATGTTTTTCATATACCAGAAATGTTTGAAGCTACTGACTGAATGAAAGGAGCTGGCATCTCACTCTCTTTGAATCTTCTTTATCATGCTAGGATTAACAGGAAAAAGCAAAAAATTTCAGAATTGCACCTTGCAATGTGGAGATATTACTGTTTGTGCATTTACAATATTCATTGATTTTTGCCATTGAAAAACATGTTTTTCATATACCAGAAATGTTTGAAGCTACTGACTGAATGAAAGGAGCTGGCATCTCACTCTCTTTGAATCTTCTTTATCATGCTAGGATTAACAGGAAAAAGCTAAAAATTTCAGAATTGCACCGTGCAATGTGGAGATATTACTGTTTGTGCATTTACAATATTCATTGATTTTTGCCATTGAAAAACATGTTTTTCATATACCAGAAATGTTTGAAGCTACTGACTGAATGAAAGGAGCTGGCATCTCACTCTCTTTGAATCTTCTTTATCATGCTAGGATTAGCAGGAAAAAGCAAAAAATTTCAGAATTGCACCTTGCAATGTGGAGATATTACTGTTTGTGCATTTACAATATTCATTGATTTTTGCCATTGAAAAACATGTTTTTCATATACCAGAAATGTTTGAAGCTACTGACTGAATGAAAGGAGCTGGCATCTCACTCTCTTTGAATCTTCTTTATCATGCTAGGATTAGCAGGAAAAAGCAAAAAATTTCAGAATTGCACCTTGCAATGTGGAGATATTACTGTTTGTGCATTTACAATATTCATTGATTTTTGCCATTGAAAAACGTTTTTCATATACCAGAAATGTTTGAAGCTACTGACTGAATGAAAGGAGCTGGCATCTCACTCTCTTTGAATCTTCTTTATCATGCTAGGATTAACAGGAAAAAGCAAAAAATTTCAGAATTGCACCTTGCAATGTGGAGATATTACTGTTTGTGCATTTACAATATTCATTGATTTTTGCCATTGAAAAACATGTTTTTCATATACCAGAAATGTTTGAAGCTACTGACTGAATGAAAGGAGCTGGCATCTCACTCTCTTTGAATCTTCTTTATCATGCTAGGATTAACAGGAAAAAGCTAAAAATTTCAGAATTGCACCGTGCAATGTGGAGATATTACTGTTTGTGCATTTACAATATTCATTGATTTTTGCCATTGAAAAACATGTTTTTCATATACCAGAAATGTTTGAAGCTACTGACTGAATGAAAGGAGCTGGCATCTCACTCTCTTTGAATCTTCTTTATCATGCTAGGATTAACAGGAAAAAGCAAAAAATTTCAGAATTGCACCTTGCAATGTGGAGATATTACTGTTTGTGCATTTACAATATTCATTGATTTTTGCCATTGAAAAACATGTTTTTCATATACCAGAAATGTTTGAAGCTACTGACTGAATGAAAGGAGCTGGCATCTCACTCTCTTTGAATCTTCTTTATCATGCTAGGATTAACAGGAAAAAGCTAAAAATTTCAGAATTGCACCGTGCAATGTGGAGATATTACTGTTTGTGCATTTACAATATTCATTGATTTTTGCCATTGAAAAACATGTTTTTCATATACCAGAAATGTTTGAAGCTACTGACTGAATGAAAGGAGCTGGCATCTCACTCTCTTTGAATCTTCTTTATCATGCTAGGATTAGCAGGAAAAAGCAAAAAATTTCAGAATTGCACCTTGCAATGTGGAGATATTACTGTTTGTGCATTTACAATATTCATTGATTTTTGCCATTGAAAAACATGTTTTTCATATACCAGAAATGTTTGAAGCTACTGACTGAATGAAA
Organism: Phyllobates terribilis; assembly: GCF_046119375.1. NCBI lineage: Eukaryota > Metazoa > Chordata > Amphibia > Anura > Dendrobatidae > Phyllobates > Phyllobates terribilis. The sequence continues at coordinate 2,826 of NW_027364310.1, forward strand.
GGAGCTGGCATCTCACTCTCTTTGAATCTTCTTTATCATGCTAGGATTAACAGGAAAAAGCTAAAAATTTCAGAATTGCACCGTGCAATGTGGAGATATTACTGTTTGTGCATTTACAATATTCATTGATTTTTGCCATTGAAAAACATGTTTTTCATATACCAGAAATGTTTGAAGCTACTGACTGAATGAAAGGAGCTGGCATCTCACTCTCTTTGAATCTTCTTTATCATGCTAGGATTAGCAGGAAAAAGCTAAAAATTTCAGAATTGCACCTTGCAATGTGGAGATATTACTGTTTGTGCATTTACAATATTCATTGATTTTTGCCATTGAAAAACATGTTTTTCATATACCAGAAATGTTTGAAGCTACTGACTGAATGAAAGGAGCTGGCATCTCACTCTCTTTGAATCTTCTTTATCATGCTAGGATTAACAGGAAAAAGCAAAAAATTTCAGAATTGCACCTTGCAATGTGGAGATATTACTGTTTGTGCATTTACAATATTCATTGATTTTTGCCATTGAAAAACATGTTTTTCATATACCAGAAATGTTTGAAGCTACTGACTGAATGAAAGGAGCTGGCATCTCACTCTCTTTGAATCTTCTTTATCATGCTAGGATTAACAGGAAAAAGCTAAAAATTTCAGAATTGCACGGTGCAATGTGGAGATATTACTGTTTGTGCATTTACAATATTCATTGATTTTTGCCATTGAAAAACATGTTTTTCATATACCAGAAATGTTTGAAGCTAATGACTGAATGAAAGGAGCTGGCATCTCACTCTCTTTGAATCTTCTTTATCATGCTAGGATTAACAGGAAAAAGCTAAAAATTTCAGAATTGCACCGTGCAATGTGGAGATATTACTGTTTGTGCATTTACAATATTCATTGATTTTTGCCATTGAAAAACATGTTTTTCATATACCAGAAATGTTTGAAGCTACTGACTGAATGAAAGGAGCTGGCATCTCACTCTCTTTGAATCTTCTTTATCATGCTAGGATTAACAGGAAAAAGCTAAAAATTTCAGAATTGCACCGTGCAATGTGGAGATATTACTGTTTGTGCATTTACAATATTCATTGATTTTTGCCATTGAAAAACATGTTTTTCATATACCAGAAATGTTTGAAGCTAATGACTGAATGAAAGGAGCTGGCATCTCACTCTCTTTGAATCTTCTTTATCATGCTAGGATTAACAGGAAAAAGCTAAAAATTTCAGAATTGCACCGTGCAATGTGGAGATATTACTGTTTGTGCATTTACAATATTCATTGATTTTTGCCATTGAAAAACATGTTTTTCATATACCAGAAATGTTTGAAGCTACTGACTGAATGAAAGGAGCTGGCATCTCACTCTCTTTGAATCTTTATCATGCTAGGATTAGCAGGAAAAAGCAAAAAATTTCAGAATTGCACCTTGCAATGTGGAGATATTACTGTTTGTGCATTTACAATATTCATTGATTTTTGCCATTGAAAAACATGTTTTTCATATACCAGAAATGTTTGAAGCTACTGACTGAATGAAAGGAGCTGGCATCTCACTCTCTTTGAATCTTCTTTATCATGCTAGGATTAACAGGAAAAAGCTAAGAATTTCAGAATTGCACCGTGCAATGTGGAGATATTACTGTTTGTGCATTTACAATATTCATTGATTTTTGCCATTGAAAAACATGTTTTTCATATACCAGAAATGTTTGAAGCTACTGACTGAATGAAAGGAGCTGGCATCTCACTCTCTTTGAATCTTCTTTATCATGCTAGGATTAGCAGGAAAAAGCAAAAAATTTCAGAATTGCACCTTGCAATGTGGAGATATTACTGTTTGTGCATTTACAATATTCATTGATTTTTGCCATTGAAAAACATGTTTTTCATATACCAGAAATGTTTGAAGCTACTGACTGAATGAAAGGAGCTGGCATCTCACTCTCTTTGAATCTTCTTTATCATGCTAGGATTAACAGGAAAAAGCAAAAAATTTCAGAATTGCACCTTGCAATGTGGAGATATTACTGTTTGTGCATTTACAATATTCATTGATTTTTGCCATTGAAAAACATGTTTTTCATATACCAGAAATGTTTGAAGCTACTGACTGAATGAAAGGAGCTGGCATCTCACTCTCTTTGAATCTTCTTTATCATGCTAGGATTAACAGGAAAAAGCTAAAAATTTCAGAATTGCACCGTGCAATGTGGAGATATTACTGTTTGTGCATTTACAATATTCATTGATTTTTGCCTTTGAAAAACATGTTTTTCATATACCAGAAATGTTTGAAGCTACTGACTGAATGAAAGGAGCTGGCATCTCACTCTCTTTGAATCTTCTTTATCATGCTAGGATTAGCAGGAAAAAGCAAAAAATTTCAGAATTGCACCTTGCAATGTGGAGATATTACTGTTTGTGCATTTACAATATTCATTGATTTTTGCCATTGAAAAACATGTTTTTCATATACCAGAAATGTTTGAAGCTACTGACTGAATGAAAGGAGCTGGCATCTCACTCTCTTTGAATCTTCTTTATCATGCTAGGATTAGCAGGAAAAAGCAAAAAATTTCAGAATTGCACCTTGCAATGTGGAGATATTACTGTTTGTGCATTTACAATATTCATTGATTTTTGCCATTGAAAAACGTTTTTCATATACCAGAAATGTTTGAAGCTACTGACTGAATGAAAGGAGCTGGCATCTCACTCTCTTTGAATCTTCTTTATCATGCTAGGATTAACAGGAAAAAGCAAAAAATTTCAGAATTGCACCTTGCAATGTGGAGATATTACTGTTTGTGCATTTACAATATTCATTGATTTTTGCCATTGAAAAACATGTTTTTCATATACCAGAAATGTTTGAAGCTACTGACTGAATGAAAGGAGCTGGCATCTCACTCTCTGAATCTTCTTTATCATGCTAGGATTAACAGGAAAAAGCTAAAAATTTCAGAATTGCACCGTGCAATGTGGAGATATTACTGTTTGTGCATTTACAATATTCATTGATTTTTGCCATTGAAAAACATGTTTTTCATATACCAGAAATGTTTGAAGCTACTGACTGAATGAAAGGAGCTGGCATCTCACTCTCTTTGAATCTTCTTTATCATGCTAGGATTAACAGGAAAAAGCAAAAAATTTCAGAATTGCACCTTGCAATGTGGAGATATTACTGTTTGTGCATTTACAATATTCATTGATTTTTGCCATTGAAAAACATGTTTTTCATATACCAGAAATGTTTGAAGCTACTGACTGAATGAAAGGAGCTGGCATCTCACTCTCTTTGAATCTTCTTTATCATGCTAGGATTAACAGGAAAAAGCTAAAAATTTCAGAATTGCACCGTGCAATGTGGAGATATTACTGTTTGTGCATTTACAATATTCATTGATTTTTGCCATTGAAAAACATGTTTTTCATATACCAGAAATGTTTGAAGCTACTGACTGAATGAAAGGAGCTGGCATCTCACTCTCTTTGAATCTTCTTTATCATGCTAGGATTAGCAGGAAAAAGCAAAAAATTTCAGAATTGCACCTTGCAATGTGGAGATATTACTGTTTGTGCATTTACAATATTCATTGATTTTTGCCATTGAAAAACATGTTTTTCATATACCAGAAATGTTTGAAGCTACTGACTGAATGAAAGGAGCTGGCATCTCACTCTCTTTGAATCTTCTTTATCATGCTAGGATTAACAGGAAAAAGCTAAAAATTTCAGAATTGCACCGTGCAATGTGGAGATATTACTGTTTGTGCATTTACAATATTCATTGATTTTTGCCATTGAAAAACATGTTTTTCATATACCAGAAATGTTTGAAGCTACTGACTGAATGAAAGGAGCTGGCATCTCACTCTCTTTGAATCTTCTTTATCATGCTAGGATTAGCAGGAAAAAGCTAAAAATTTCAGAATTGCACCTTGCAATGTGGAGATATTACTGTTTGTGCATTTACAATATTCATTGATTTTTGCCATTGAAAAACATGTTTTTCATATACCAGAAATGTTTGAAGCTACTGACTGAATGAAAGGAGCTGGCATCTCACTCTCTTTGAATCTTCTTTATCATGCTAGGATTAACAGGAAAAAGCAAAAAATTTCAGAATTGCACCTTGCAATGTGGAGATATTACTGTTTGTGCATTTACAATATTCATTGATTTTTGCCATTGAAAAACATGTTTTTCATATACCAGAAATGTTTGAAGCTACTGACTGAATGAAAGGAGCTGGCATCTCACTCTCTTTGAATCTTCTTTATCATGCTAGGATTAACAGGAAAAAGCTAAAAATTTCAGAATTGCACCGTGCAATGTGGAGATATTACTGTTTGTGCATTTACAATATTCATTGATTTTTGCCATTGAAAAACATGTTTTTCATATACCAGAAATGTTTGAAGCTACTGACTGAATGAAAGGAGCTGGCATCTCACTCTCTTTGAATCTTCTTTATCATGCTAGGATTAACAGGAAAAAGCTAAAAATTTCAGAATTGCACCGTGCAATGTGGAGATATTACTGTTTGTGCATTTACAATATTCATTGATTTTTGCCATTGAAAAACATGTTTTTCATATACCAGAAATGTTTGAAGCTACTGACTGAATGAAAGGAGCTGGCATCTCACTCTCTTTGAATCTTCTTTATCATGCTAGGATTAGCAGGAAAAAGCAAAAAATTTCAGAATTGCTCCTTGCAATGCGGAGAAATTACTGTTTGTGCATTTACAATATTCATTGATTTTTGCCATTGAAAAACATGTTATTCATATACCAGAAATGTTTGAAGCTACTGACTGAATGAAAGGAGCTGGCACCTCACTCTCTTTGAATCTTCTTTATCATGCTAAGAGGAGCAGGAAAAAGCAAAAAATTTCAGAATTGCACCTTGCAATGCGGAGAAATTACTGTTTGTGCATTTACAATATTCATTGATTTTTGCCATTGAAAAACGTCCAGAAATGATTGAAGCTACTGACTGAATGAAAGGAGCTGGCATCTCACTCTCTTTGAATCTTCTTTATCATGCTAAGAGGAGCAGGAAAAAGCAAAAAATTTCAGAATTGCACCTTGCAATGCGGAGAAATTACTGTTTGTGCATTTACAATATTCATTGATTTTTGCTATTGAAAAACATCATGTTATTCATATACCAGAAATGATTGAAGCTACTGACTGAATGAAAGGAGCTGGCATCTCACTCTCTTTGAATCTTCTTTATCATGCTAAGAGGAGCAGGAAAAAGCAAAAAATTTCAGAATTGCACCTTGCAATGCGGAGAAATTACAGTTTGTGCATTTACAATATTCATTGATTTTTGCCATTGAAAAACGTCCAGAAATGATTGAAGCTACTGACTGAATGAAAGGAGCTGGCATCTCACTCTCTTTGAATCTTCTTTATCATGCTAAGAGGAGCAGGAAAAAGCAAAAAATTTCAGAATTGCACCTTGCAATGCGGAGAAATTACTGTTTGTGCATTTACAATATTCATTGATTTTTGCCATTGAAAAACGTCCAGAAATGATTGAAGCTACTGACTGAATGAAAGGAGCTGGCATCTCACTCTCTTTGAATCTTCTTTATCATGCTAAGAGGAGCAGGAAAAAGCAAAAAATTTCAGAATTGCACCTTGCAATGCGGAGAAATTACTGTTTGTGCATTTACAATATTCATTGATTTTTGCCATTGAAAAACGTCCAGAAATGATTGAAGCTACTGACTGAATGAAAGGAGCTGGCATCTCACTCTCTTTGAATCTTCTTTATCATGCTAAGAGGAGCAGGAAAAAGCAAAAAATTTCAGAATTGCACCTTGCAATGCGGAGAAATTACTGTTTGTGCATTTACAATATTCATTGATTTTTGCCATTGAAAAACGTCCAGAAATGATTGAAGCTACTGACTGAATGAAAGGAGCTGGCATCTCACTCTCTTTGAATCTTCTTTATCATGCTAAGAGGAGCAGGAAAAAGCAAAAAATTTCAGAATTGCACCTTGCAATGCGGAGAAATGACTGTTTGTGCATTTACAATATTCATTGATTTTTGCCATTGAAAAATGTCCAGAAATGATTGAAGCTACTGACTGAATGAAAGGAGCTGGCATCTCACTCTCTTTGAATCTTCTTTATCATGCTAAGAGGAGCAGGAAAAAGCAAAAAATTTCAGAATTGCGCCTTGCAATGCGGAGAAATTACTGTTTGTGCATTTACAAAATTCATTGATTTTTGCCATTGAAAAACATCATGTTATTCATATACCAGAAATGATTGAAGCTACTGACTGAAGGAAAGGATCTGGCATCTCACTCTCTTTGAATCTTCTTTATCATGCTAAGAGGAGCAGGAAAAAGCAAAAAGTTTCAGAATTGCACCTTGCAATGCGGAGAAATTACTGTTTGTGCATTTACAATATTCATTGGTTTTTGCCATTGAAAAACGTCCAGAAATTATTGAAGCTACTGACTGAATGAAAGGAGCTGGCATCTCACTCTCTTTGAATCTTCTTTATCATGCTAAGAGGAGCAGGAAAAAGCAAAAAATTTCAGAATTGCACCTTGCAATGCGGAGAAATTACTGTTTGTGCATTTACAATATTCATTGATTTTTGCCATTGAAAAACGTCCAGAAATGATTGAAGCTACTGACTGAATGAAAGGAGCTGGCATCTCACTCTCTTTGAATCTTCTTTATCATGCTAAGAGGAGCAGGAAAAAGCAAAAAATTTCAGAATTGCACCTTGCAATGCGGAGAAATTACTGTTTGTGCATTTACAATATTCATTGATTTTTGCCATTGAAAAACGTCCAGAAATGATTGAAGCTACTGACTGAATGAAAGGAGCTGGCATCTCACTCTCTTTGAATCTTCTTTATCATGCTAAGAGGAGCAGGAAAAAGCAAAAAATTTCAGAATTGCAACTTGCAATGCGGAGAAATTACTGTTTGTGCATTTACAATATTCATTGATTTTTGCCATTGAAAAACATCATGTTATTCATATACCAGAAATGATTGAAGCTACTGACTGAATGAAAGGAGCTGGCATCTCACTCTCTTTGAATCTTCTTTATCATGCTAAGAGGAGCAGGAAAAAGCAAAAAATTTCAGAATTGCACCTTGCAATGCGGAGAAATTACAGTTTGTGCATTTATAATATTCATTGATTTTTGCCATTGAAAAACGTCCAGAAATGATTGAAGCTACTGACTGAATGAAAGGAGCTGGCATCTCACTCTCTTTGAATCTTCTTTATCATGCTAAGAGGAGCAGGAAAAAGCAAAAAATTTCAGAATTGCACCTTGCAATGCGGAGAAATTACTGTTTGTGCATTTACAATATTCATTGATTTTTGCCATTGAAAAACGTCCAGAAATGATTGAAGGTACTGACTGAATGAAAGGAGCTGGCATCTCGCTCTCTTTGAATCTTCTTTATCATGCTAAGAGGAGCAGGAAAAAGCAAAAAATTTCAGAATTGCACCTTGCAATGCGGAGAAATTACTGTTTGTGCATTTACAATATTCATTGATTTTTGCCATTGAAAAACGTCCAGAAATGATTGAAGCTACTGACTGAATGAAAGGAGCTGGCATCTCACTCTCTTTGAATCTTCTTTATCATGCTAAGAGGAGCAGGAAAAAGCAAAAAATTTCAGAATTGCACCTTGCAATGCGGAGAAATTACTGTTTGTGCATTTACAATATTCATTGATTTTTGCCATTGAAAAATGTCCAGAAATGATTGAAGTTACTGACTGAATGAAAGGAGCTGGCATCTCACTCTCTTTGAATCTTCTTTATCATGCTAAGAGGAGCAGGAAAAAGCAAAAAATTTCAGAATTGCGCCTTGCAATGCGGAGAAATTACTGTTTGTGCATTTACAAAATTCATTGATTTTTGCCATTGAAAAACATCATGTTATTCATATACCAGAAATGATTGAAGCTACTGACTGAAGGAAAGGATATGGCATCTCACTCTCTTTGAATCTTCTTTATCATGCTTAGAGGAGCAGGAAAAAGCAAAAAATTTCAGAATTGCACCTTGCAATGCGGAGAAATTACTGTTTGTGCATTTACAATATTCATTGATTTTTGCCATTGAAAAACGTCCAGAAATGATTGAAGCTACTGACTGAATGAAAGGAGCTGGCATCTCACTCTCTTTGAATCTTCTTTATCATGCTAAGAGGAGCAGGAAAAAGCAAAAAATTTCAGAATTGCACCTTGCAATGCGGAGAAATTACTGTTTGTGCATTTACAATATTCATTGATTTTTGCGATTGAAAAACATCATGTTATTCATATACCAGAAATGATTGAAGCTACTGACTGAATGAAAGGAGCTGGCATCTCACTCTCTTTGAATCTTCTTTATCATGCTAAGAGGAGCAGGAAAAAGTAAAAAATTTCAGAATTGCACCTTGCAATGCGGAGAAATTACTGTTTGTGCATTTACAATATTCATTGATTTTTGCCATTGAAAAACGTCCAGAAATGATTGAAGCTACTGACTGAATGAAAGGAGCTGGCATCTCACTCTCTTTGAATCTTCTTTATCATGCTAAGAGGAGCAGGAAAAAGCAAAAAAATTCAGAATTGCGCCTTGCAATGCGGAGAAATTACTGTTTGTGCATTTACAAAATTCATTGATTTTTGCCATTGAAAAACATCATGTTATTCATATACCAGAAATGATTGAAGCTACTGACTGAAGGAAAGGATCTGGCATCTCACTCTCTTTGAATCTTCTTTATCATGCTAAGAGGAGCAGGAAAAAGCAAAAAATTTCAGAATTGCACCTTGCAATGCGGAGAAATTACTGTTTGTGCATTTACAATATTCATTGATTTTTGCCATTGAAAAACGTCCAGAAATGATTGAAGCTACTGACTGAATGAAAGGAGCTGGCATCTCACTCTCTTTGAATCTTCTTTATCATGCTAAGAGGAGCAGGAAAAAGCAAAAAATTTCAGAATTGCACCTTGCAATGCGGAGAAATTACTGTTTGTGCATTTACAATATTCATTGATTTTTGCGATTGAAAAACATCATGTTATTCATATACCAGAAATGATTGAAGCTACTGACTGAATGAAAGGAGCTGGCATCTCACTCTCTTTGAATCTTCTTTATCATGCTAAGAGGAGCAGGAAAAAGTAAAAAATTTCAGAATTGCACCTTGCAATGCGGAGAAATTACTGTTTGTGCATTTACAATATTCAATGATTTTTGCCATTGAAAAACGTCCAGAAATGATTGAAGCTACTGACTGAATGAAAGGAGCTGGCATCTCACTCTCTTTGAATCTTGTTTACCATGCTAAGAGGAGCAGGAAAAAGCAAAAAATTTCAGAATTGCACCTTGCAATGCGGAGAAATTACTGTTTGTGCATTTACAATATTCATTGATTTTTGCCATTGAAAAACGTCCAGAAATGATTGAAGCTACTGACTGAATGAAAGGAGCTGGCATCTCACTCTCTTTGAATCTTCTTTATCATGCTAAGAGGAGCAGGAAAAAGCAAAAAATTTCAGAATTGCACCTTGCAATGCGGAGAAATTACTGTTTGTGCATTTACAATATTCATTGATTTTTGCCATTGAAAAACATGTTTTTCATATACAAGAAATGTTTGAAGCTACTGACTGAATGAAAGGAGCTGGCATCTCACTCTCTTTGAATCTTCTTTATCATGCTAGGATTAGCAGGAAAAAGCAAAAAATTTCAGAATTGCACCTTGCAATGTGGAGATATTACTGTTTGTTCATTTACAATATTCATTGATTTTTGCCATTGAAAAACGTCCAGAAATGTTTGAAGCTACTGACTGAATGAAAGGAGCTGGCATCTCACTCTCTTTGAATCTTCTTTATCATGCTAGGATTAGCAGGAAAAAGCAAAAAATTTCAGAATTGCACCTTGCAATGTGGAGATATTACTGTTTGTGCATTTACAATATTCATTGATTTTTGCCATTGAAAAACATGTTTTTCATATACCAGAAATGTTTGAAGCTACTGACTGAATGAAAGGAGCTGGCATCTCACTCTCTTTGAATCTTCTTTATCATGCTAGGATTAGCAGGAAAAAGCAAAAAATTTCAGAATTGCACCTTGCAATGTGGAGATATTACTGTTTGTGCATTTACAATATTCATTGATTTTTGCCATTGAAAAACATGTTTTTCATATACCAGAAATGTTTGAAGCTACTGACTGAATGAAAGGAGCTGGCATCTCACTGTCTTTGAATCTTCTTTATCATGCTAGGATTAACAGGAAAAAGCAAAAAATTTCAGAATTGCACCTTGCAATGTGGAGATATTACTGTTTGTGCATTTACAATATTCATTGATTTTGCCATTGAAAAACGTCCAGAAATGTTTGAAGCTACTGACTGAATGAAAGGAGCTGGCATCTCACTCTCTTTAAATCTTCTTTATCATGCTAGGATTAGCAGGAAAAAGCAAAAAAATTTCAGAATTGCACCTTGCAATGTGGAGATATTACTGTTTGTGCATTTACAATATTCATTGATTTTTGCCATTGAAAAACATGTTTTTCATATACCAGAAATGTTTGAAGCTACTGACTGAATGAAAGGAGCTGGCATCTCACTCTCTTTGAATCTTCTTTATCATGCTAGGATAAGCAGGAAAAAGCAAAAAATTTCAGAATTGCACCTTGCAATGTGGAGATATTACTGTTTGTGCATTTACAATATTCATTGATTTTTGCCATTGAAAAACATGTTTTTCATATACCAGAAATGTTTGAAGCTACTGACTTGAATGAAAGGAGCTGGCATCTCACGCTCTTTGAATCTTCTTTATCATGCTAGGATTAACAGGAAAAAGCAAAAAATTTCAGAATTGCACCTTGCAATGTGGAGATATTACTGTTTGTGCATTTACAATATTCATTGATTTTTGCCATTGAAAAACGTCCAGAAATGTTTGAAGCTACTGACTGAATGAAAGGAGCTGGTATCTCACTCTCTTTGAATCTTCTTTATCATGCTAGGATTAGCAGGAAAAAGCAAAAAATTTCAGAATTGCACCTTGCAATGTGGAGATATTACTGTTTGTGCATTTACAATATTCATTGATTTTTGCCATTGAAAAACATGTTTTTCATATACAAGAAATGTTTGAAGCTACTGACTGAATGAAAGGAGCTGGCATCTCACTCTCTTTGAATCTTCTTTATCATGCTAGGATTAGCAGGAAAAAGCAAAAAATTTCAGAATTGCACCTTGCAATGTGGAGATATTACTGTTTGTGCATTTACAATATTCATTGATTTTTGCCATTGAAAAACGTCCAGAAATGTTTGAAGCTACTGACTGAATGAAACTAGCTGGCATCTCACTCTCTTTGAATCTTCTTTATCATGCTAGGATTAGCAGGAAAAAGCAAAAAATTTCAGAATTGCACCTTGCAATGTGGAGATATTACTGTTTGTGCATTTACAATATTCATTGATTTTGCCATTGAAAAACGTCCAGAAATGTTTGAAGCTACTGACTGAATGAAAGGAGCTGGCATCTCACTCTCTTTGAATCTTCTTTATCATGCTAGGATTAGCAGGAAAAAGCAAAAAATTTCAGAATTGCACCTTGCAATGTGGAGATATTACTGTTTGTGCATTTACAATATTCATTGATTTTTGCCATTGAAAAACGTCCAGAAATGTTTGAAGCTACTGACTGAATGAAACTAGCTGGCATCTCACTCTCTTTGAATCTTCTTTATCATGCTAGGATTAGCAGGAAAAAGCAAAAAATTTCAGAATTGCACCTTGCAATGTGGAGATATTACTGTTTGTGCATTTACAATATTCATTGATTTTGCCATTGAAAAACGTCCAGAAATGTTTGAAGCTACTGACTGAATGAAAGGAGCTGGCATCTCACTCTCTTTGAATCTTCTTTATCATGCTAGGATTAGCAGGAAAAAGCAAAAAATTTCAGAATTGCACCTTGCAATGTGGAGATATTACTGTTTGTGCATTTACAATATTCATTGATTTTTGCCATTGAAATACATGTTTTTCATATACCAGAAATGTTTGAAGCTACTGACTGAATGAAAGGAGCTGGCATCTCACTGTCTTTGAATCTTCTTTATCATGCTAGGATTAACAGGAAAAAGCAAAAAATTTCAGAATTGCACCTTGCAATGTGGAGATATTACTGTTTGTGCATTTACAATATTCATTGATTTTGCCATTGAAAAACGTCCAGAAATGTTTGAAGCTACTGACTGAATGAAAGGAGCTGGCATCTCACTCTCTTTGAATCTTCTTTATCATGCTAGGATAAGCAGGAAAAAGCAAAAAATTTCAGAATTGCACCTTGCAATGTGGAGATATTACTGTTTGTGCATTTACAATATTCATTGATTTTTGCCATTGAAAAACATGTTTTTCATTTACCAGAAATGTTTGAAGCTACTGACGGAATGAAAGGAGCTGGCATCTCACTCTCTTTGAATCTTCTTTATCATGCTAGGATTAGCAGGAAAAAGCAAAAAATTTCAGAATTGCAACTTGCAATGTGGAGATATTACTGTTTGTGCATTTACAATATTCATTGATTTTTGCCATTGAAAAACGTTTTTCATATACCAGAAATGTTTGAAGCTACTGACTGAATGAAAGGAGCTGGCATCTCACTCTCTTTGAATCTTCTTTATCATGCTAGGATAAGCAGGAAAAAGCAAAAAATTTCAGAATTGCACCTTGCAATGTGGAGATATTACTGTTTGTGCATTTACAATATTCATTGATTTTTGCCATTGAAAAACATGTTTTTCATATACCAGAAATGTTTGAAGCTACTGACTTGAATGAAAGGAGCTGGCATCTCACTCTCTTTGAATCTTCTTTATCATGCTAGGATTAACAGGAAAAAGCAAAAAATTTCAGAATTGCACCTTGCAATGTGGAGATATTACTGTTTGTGCATTTACAATATTCATTGATTTTTGCCATTGAAAAACGTCCAGAAATGTTTGAAGCTACTGACTGAATGAAAGGAGCTGGTATCTCACTCTCTTTGAATCTTCTTTATCATGCTAGGATTAGCAGGAAAAAGCAAAAAATTTCAGAATTGCACCTTGCAATGTGGAGATATTACTGTTTATGCATTTACAATATTCATTGATTTTTGCCATTGAAAAACATGTTTTTCATATACAAGAAATGTTTGAAGCTACTGACTGAATGAAAGGAGCTGGCATCTCACTCTCTTTGAATCTTCTTTATCATGCTAGGATTAGCAGGAAAAAGCAAAAAATTTCAGAATTGCACCTTGCAATGTGGAGATATTACTGTTTGTGCATTTACAATATTCATTGATTTTTACCATTGAAAAACGTCCAGAAATGTTTGAAGCTACTGACTGAATGAAATTAGCTGGCATCTCACTCTCTTTGAATCTTCTTTATCATGCTAGGATTAGCAGGAAAAAGCAAAAAATTTCAGAATTGCACCTTGCAATGTGGAGATATTACTGTTTGTGCATTTACAATATTCATTGATTTTTGCCATTGAAAAACATGTTTTTCATATACCAGAAATGTTTGAAGCTACTGACTGAATGAAAGGAGCTGGTATCTCACTCTCTTTGAATCTTCTTTATCATGCTAGGATTAACAGGAAAAAGCAAAAAATTTCAGAATTGCACCTTGCAATGTGCAGATATTACTGTTTGTGCATTTACAATATTCATTGATTTTTGCCATTGAAAAACGTCCAGAAATGTTTGAAGCTACTGACTGAATGAAAGGAGCTGGCATCTCACTCTCTTTGAATCTTCTTTATCATGCTAGGATTAACAGGAAAAAGCTAAAAATTTCAGAATTGCACCTTGCAATGTGGAGATATTACTGTTTGTGCATTTACAATATTCATTGATTTTTGCCATTGAAAAACATGTTTTTCATATACCAGAAATGTTTGAAGCTACTGACTGAATGAAAGGAGCTGGCATCTCACTCTCTTTGAATCTTCTTTATCATGCTAGGATTAGCAGGAAAAAGCAAAAAATTTCAGAATTGCACCTTGCAATGTGGAGATATTACTGTTTGTGCATTTACAATATTCATTGATTTTTGCCATTGAAAAACATGTTTTTCATATACCAGAAATGTTTGAAGCTACTGACTGAATGAAAGGAGCTGGCATCTCACTCTCTTTGAATCTTCTTTATCATGCTAGGATTAGCAGGAAAAAGCAAAAAATTTCAGAATTGCACCTTGCAATGTGGAGATATTACTGTTTGTGCATTTACAATATTCATTGATTTTTGCCATTGAAAAACATGTTTTTCATATACCAGAAATGTTTGAAGCTACTGACTGAATGAAAGGAGCTGGCATCTCACTCTCTTTGAATCTTCTTTATCATGCTAGGATTAGCAGGAAAAAGCAAAAAATTTCAGAATTGCACCTTGCAATGTGGAGATATTACTGTTTGTGCATTTACAATATTCATTGATTTTTGCCATTGAAAAACATGTTTTTCATATACCAGAAATGTTTGAAGCTACTGACTGAATGAAAGGAGCTGGCATCTCACTCTCTTTGAATCTTCTTTATCATGCTAGGATTAACAGGAAAAAACAAAAAATTTCAGAATTGCACCTTGCAATGTGGAGATATTACTGTTTGTGCATTTACAATATTCATTGATTTTTGCCATTGAAAAACATGTTTTTCATATACCAGAAATGTTTGAAGCTACTGACTGAATGAAAGGAGCTGGCATCTCACTCTCTTTGAATCTTCTTTATCATGCTAGGATTAACAGGAAAAAGCAAAAAATTTCAGAATTGCACCTTGCAATGTGGAGATATTACTGTTTGTGCATTTACAATATTCATTGATTTTTGCCATTGAAAAACGTCCAGAAATGTTTGAAGCTACTGACTGAATGAAAGGAGCTGGCATCTCACTCTCTTTGAATCTTCTTTATCATGCTAGGATTAGCAGGAAAAAGCAAAAAATTTCAGAATTGCACCTTGCAATGTGGAGATATTACTGTTTGTGCATTTACAATATTCATTGATTTTTGCCATTGAAAAACGTCCAGAAATGTTTGAAGCTACTGACTGAATGAAAGGAGCTGGCATCTCACTCTCTTTGAATCTTCTTTATCATGCTAGGATTAGCAGGAAAAAGCAAAAAATTTCAGAATTGCACCTTGCAATGTGGAGATATTACTGTTTGTGCATTTACAATATTCATTGATTTTTGCCATTGAAAAACATGTTTTTCATATACCAGAAATGTTTGAAGCTACTGACTGAATGAAAGGAGCTGGCATCTCACTCTCTTTGAATCTTCTTTATCATGCTAGGATTAGCAGGAAAAAGCAAAAAATTTCAGAATTGCACCTTGCAATGTGGAGATATTACTGTTTGTGCATTTACAATATTCATTGATTTTTGCCATTGAAAAACATGTTTTTCATATACCAGAAATGTTTGAAGCTACTGACTGAATGAAAGGAGCTGGCATCTCACTCTCTTTAAATCTTCTTTATCATGCTAGGATTAACAGGAAAAAGCAAAAAATTTCAGAATTGCACCTTGCAATGTGGAGATATTACTGTTTGTGCATTTACAATATTCATTGATTTTTGCCATTGAAAAACGTCCAGAAATGTTTGAAGCTACTGACTGAATGAAAGGAGCTGGCATCTCACTCTCTTTGAATCTTCTTTATCATGCTAGGATTAGCAGGAAAAAGCAAAAAATTTCAGAATTGCACCTTGCAATGCGGAGAAATTACTGTTTGTGCATTTACAATATTCATTGATTTTTGCCATTGAAAAACATCAATCATTTCTGGTATATGAATAACATGATATTTTTCAATGTCAAAAATCAATGAATTTTGTAAATGCACAAACAGTAATTTCTCCGCATTGCAAGGCGCAATTCTGAAATTTTTTGCTTTTTCCTGCTCCTCTTAGCATGATAAAGAAGATTCAAAGAGAGTGAGATGCCAGCTCCTTTCATTCAGTCAGTAGCTTCAATCATTTCTGGACATTTTTCAATGGCAAAAATCAATGAATATTGTAAATGCACAAACAGTAATTTCTCCGCATTGCAAGGTGCAATTCTGAAATTTTTTGCTTTTTCCTGCTCCTCTTAGCATGATAAAGAAGATTCAAAGAGAGTGAGATGCCAGCTCCTTTCATTCAGTCAGTACCTTCAATCATTTCTGGACGTTTTTCAATGGCAAAAATCAATGAATATTGTAAATGCACAAACAGTAATTTCTCCGCATTGCAAGGTGCAATTCTGAAATTTTTTGCTTTTTCCTGCTCCTCTTAGCATGATAAAGAAGATTCAAAGAGAGTGAGATGCCAGCTCCTTTCATTCAGTCAGTAGCTTCAATCATTTCTGGACGCTTTTCAATGGCAAAAATCAATGAATATTGTAAATGCACAAACTGTAATTTCTCCGCATTGCAAGGTGCAATTCTGAAATTTTTTGCTTTTTCCTGCTCCTCTTAGCATGATAAAGAAGATTCAAAGAGAGTGAGATGCCAGCTCCTTTCATTCAGTCAGTAGCTTCAATCATTTCTGGTATATGAATAACATGATGTTTTTCAATAGCAAAAATCAATGAATATTGTAAATGCACAAACAGTAATTTCTCCGCATTGCAAGGTGCAATTCTGAAATTTTTTGCTTTTTCCTGCTCCTCTTAGCATGATAAAGAAGATTCAAAGAGAGTGAGATGCCAGCTCCTTTCATTCAGTCAGTAGCTTCAATCATTTCTGGACGTTTTTCAATGGCAAAAATCAATGAATATTGTAAATGCACAAACAGTAATTTCTCCGCATTGCAAGGTGCAATTCTGAAATTTTTTGCTTTTTCCTGCTCCTCTTAGCATGATAAAGAAGATTCAAAGAGAGTGAGATGCCAGCTCCTTTCATTCAGTCAGTAGCTTCAATCATTTCTGGACGTTTTTCAATGGCAAAAATCATTGAATATTGTAAATGCACAAACTATAATTTCTCCGCATTGCAAGGTGCAATTCTGAAATTTTTTGCTTTTTCCTGCTCCTCTTAGCATGATAAAGAAGATTCAAAGAGAGTGAGATGCCAGCTCCTTTCATTCAGTCAGTAGCTTCAATCATTTCTGGTATATGAATAACATGATGTTTTTCAATAGCAAAAATCAATGAATATTGTAAATGCACAAACAGTAATTTCTCCGCATTGCAAGGTGCAATTCTGAAATTTTTTGCTTTTTCCTGCTCCTCTTAGCATGATAAAGAAGATTCAAAGAGAGTGAGATGCCAGCTCCTTTCATTCAGTCAGTAGCTTCAATCATTTCTGGACGTTTTTCAATGGCAAAAATCAATGAATATTGTAAATGCACAAACAGTAATTTCTCCGCATTGCAAGGTGCAATTCTGAAATTTTTTGCTTTTTCCTGCTCCTCTTAGCATGATAAACAAGATTCAAAGAGAGTGAGATGCCAGCTCCTTTCATTCAGTCAGTAGCTTCAATCATTTCTGGACGTTTTTCAATGGCAAAAATCATTGAATATTGTAAATGCACAAACAGTAATTTCTCCGCATTGTAAGGTGCAATTCTGAAATTTTTTGCTTTTTCCTGCTCCTCTTAGCATGATAAAGAAGATTCAAAGAGAGTGAGATGCCAGCTCCTTTCATTCAGTCAGTAGCTTCAAACATTTCTGGTATATGAATAACATGATGTTTTTCAATGGCAAAAATCAATGAATATTGTAAATGCACAAACAGTAATTTCTCCGCATTGCAAGGTGCAATTCTGAAATTTTTTGCTTTTTCCTGCTCCTCTTAGCATGATAAAGAAGATTCAAAGAGAGTGAGATGCCAGCTCCTTTCGTTCAGTCAGTAGCTTCAATCATTTCTGGACGTTTTTCAATGGCAAAAATCATTGAATATTATAAATGCACAAACAGTAATTTCTCCGCATTGCAAGGTGCAATTCTGAAATTTTTTACTTTTTCCTGCTCCTCTTAGCATGATAAAGAAGATTCAAAGAGAGTGAGATGCCAGCTCCTTTCATTCAGTCAGTAGCTTCAATCATTTCTGGTATATGAATAACATGATGTTTTTCAATGGCAAAAATCAATGAATATTGTAAATGCACAAACAGTAATTTCTCCGCATTGCAAGGTGCAATTCTGAAATTTTTTGCTTTTTCCTGCTCCTCTTAGCATGATAAAGAAGATTCAAAGAGAGTGAGATGCCAGCTCCTTTCATTCAGTCAGTAGCTTCAATCATTTCTGGTATATGAATAACATGATGTTTTTCAATGGCAAAAATCAATGAATATTGTAAATGCACAAACAGTAATTTCTCCGCATTGCAAGGTGCAATTCTGAAATTTTTTGCTTTTTCCTGCTCCTCTTAGCATGATAAAGAAGATTCAAAGAGAGTGAGATGCCAGCTCCTTTCATTCAGTCAGTAGCTTCAATCATTTCTGGACGTTTTTCAATGGCAAAAATCATTGAATATTGTAAATGCACAAACAGTAATTTCTCCGCATTGCAAGGTGCAATTCTGAAATTTTTTACTTTTTCCTGCTCCTCTTAGCATGATAAAGAAGATTCAAAGAGAGTGAGATGCCAGCTCCTTTCATTCAGTCAGTAGCTTCAATCATTTCTGGTATATGAATAACATGATGTTTTTCAATCGCAAAAATCAATGAATATTGTAAATGCACAAACAGTAATTTCTCCGCATTGCAAGGTGCAATTCTGAAATGTTTTGCTTTTTCCTGCTCCTCTTAGCATGATAAAGAAGATTCAAAGAGATTGAGATGCCAGCTCCTTTCATTCAGTCAGTAGCTTCAATCATTTCTGGACGTTTTTCAATGGCAAAAATCAATGAATATTGTAAATGCACAAACAGTAATTTCTCCGCATTGCAAGGTGCAATTCTGAAATTTTTTGCTTTTTCCTGCTCCTCTTAGCATGACAAAGAAGATTCAAAGAGAGTGAGATGCCAGATCCTTACCTTCAGTCAGTAGCTTCAATCATTTCTGGTATATGAATAACATGATGTTTTTCAATGGCAAAAATCAATGAATTTTGTAAATGCACAAACAGTAATTTCTCCGCATTGCAAGGCGCAATTCTGAAATTTTTTGCTTTTTCCTGCTCCTCTTAGCATGATAAAGAAGATTCAAAGAGAGTGAGATGCCAGCTCCTTTCATTCAGTCAGTAGCTTCAATCATTTCTGGACATTTTTCAATGGCAAAAATCAATGAATATTGTAAATGCACAAACAGTAATTTCTCCGCATTGCAAGGTGCAATTCTGAAATTTTTTGCTTTTTCCTGCTCCTCTTAGCATGATAAAGAAGATTCAAAGAGAGTGAGATGCCAGCTCCTTTCATTCAGTCAGTAGCTTCAATCATTTCTGGACGTTTTTCAATGGCAAAAATCAATGAATATTGTAAATGCGCAAACAGTAATTTCTCCGCATTGCAAGGTGCAATTCTGAAATTTTTTGCTTTTTCCTGCTCCTCTTAGCATGATAAAGAAGATTCAAAGAGAGTGAGATGCCAGCTCCTTTCATTCAGTCAGTAGCTTCAATCATTTCTGGACGTTTTTCAATGGCAAAAATCATTGAATATTGTAAATGCACAAACAGTAATTTCTCCGCATTGCAAGGTGCAATTCTGAAATTTTTTACTTTTTCCTGCTCCTCTTAGCATGATAAAGAAGATTCAAAGAGAGTGAGATGCCAGCTCCTTTCATTCAGTCAGTAGCTTCAATCATTTCTGGTATATGAATAACATGATGTTTTTCAATCGCAAAAATCAATGAATATTGTAAATGCACAAACAGTAATTTCTCCGCATTGCAAGGTGCAATTCTGAAATGTTTTGCTTTTTCCTGCTCCTCTTAGCATGATAAAGAAGATTCAAAGAGAGTGAGATGCCAGCTCCTTTCATTCAGTCAGTAGCTTCAATCATTTCTGGACATTTTTCAATGGCAAAAATCAATGAATATTGTAAATGCACAAACAGTAATTTCTCCGCATTGCAAGGTGCAATTCTGAAATTTTTTGCTTTTTCCTGCTCCTCTTAGCATGACAAAGAAGATTCAAAGAGAGTGAGATGCCAGATCCTTTCCTTCAGTCAGTAGCTTCAATCATTTCTGGTATATGAATAACATGATGTTTTTCAATGGCAAAAATCAATGAATTTTGTAAATGCACAAACAGTAATTTCTCCGCATTGCAAGGCGCAATTCTGAAATTTTTTGCTTTTTCCTGCTCCTCTTAGCATGATAAAGAAGATTCAAAGAGAGTGAGATGCCAGCTCCTTTCATTCAGTCAGTAGCTTCAATCATTTCTGGACATTTTTCAATGGCAAAAATCAATGAATATTGTAAATGCACAAACAGTAATTTCTCCGCATTGCAAGGTGCAATTCTGAAATTTTTTGCTTTTTCCTGCTCCTCTTAGCATGATAAAGAAGATTCAAAGAGAGTGAGATGCCAGCTCCTTTCATTCAGTCAGTAGCTTCAATCATTTCTGGACGTTTTTCAATGGCAAAAATCAATGAATATTGTAAATGCACAAACAGTAATTTCTCCGCATTGCAAGGTGCAATTCTGAAATTTTTTGCTTTTTCCTGCTCCTCTTAGCATGATAAAGAAGATTCAAAGAGAGTGAGATGACAGCTCCTTTCATTCAGTCAGTAGCTTCAATCATTTCTGGACGTTTTTCAATGGCAAAAATCAATGAATATTGTAAATGCACAAACTGCAATTTCTCCGCATTGCAAGGTGCAATTCTGAAATTTTTTGCTTTTTCCTGCTCCTCTTAGCATGATAAAGAAGATTCAAAGAGAGTGAGATGCCAGCTCCTTTCATTCAGTCAGTAGCTTCAATCATTTCTGGTATATGAATAACATGATGTTTTTCAATGGCAAAAATCAATGAATATTGTAAATGCACAAACAGTAATTTCTCCGCATTGCAAGGTGCAATTCTGAAATTTTTTGCTTTTTCCTGCTCCTCTTAGCATGATAAAGAAGATTCAAAGAGAGTGAGATGCCAGCTCCTTTCATTCAGTCAGAAGCTTCAATCATTTCTGGACGTTTTTCAATGGCAAAAATCATTGAATATTGTAAATGCACAAACAGTAATTTCTCCGCATTGCAAGGTGCAATTCTGAAATTTTTTACTTTTTCCTGCTCCTCTTAGCATGATAAAGAAGATTCAAAG
This sequence comes from Phyllobates terribilis, assembly GCF_046119375.1. Taxonomy (NCBI): domain Eukaryota; kingdom Metazoa; phylum Chordata; class Amphibia; order Anura; family Dendrobatidae; genus Phyllobates; species Phyllobates terribilis. The sequence goes on from NW_027364310.1 coordinate 24,108, forward strand.
AGAGTGAGATGCCAGCTCCTTTCATTCAGTCAGTAGCTTCAATCATTTCTGGTATATGAATAACATGATGTTTTTCAATCGCAAAAATCAATGAATATTGTAAATGCACAAACAGTAATTTCTCCGCATTGCAAGGTGCAATTCTGAAATGTTTTGCTTTTTCCTGCTCCTCTTAGCATGATAAAGAAGATTCAAAGAGAGTGAGATGCCAGCTCCTTTCATTCAGTCAGTAGCTTCAATCATTTCTGGACGTGTTTCAATGGCAAAAATCAATGAATATTGTAAATGCACAAACAGTAATTTCTCCGCATTGCAAGGTGCAATTCTGAAATTTTTTGCTTTTTCCTGCTCCTCTTAGCATGACAAAGAAGATTCAAAGAGAGTGAGATGCCAGATCCTTTCCTTCAGTCAGTAGCTTCAATCATTTCTGGTATATGAATAACATGATGTTTTTCAATGGCAAAAATCAATGAATTTTGTAAATGCACAAACAGTAATTTCTCCGCATTGCAAGGCGCAATTCTGAAATTTTTTGCTTTTTCCTGCTCCTCTTAGCATGATAAAGAAGATTCAAAGAGAGTGAGATGCCAGCTCCTTTCATTCAGTCAGTAGCTTCAATCATTTCTGGACATTTTTCAATGGCAAAAATCAATGAATATTGTAAATGCACAAACAGTAATTTCTCCGCATTGCAAGGTGCAATTCTGAAATTTTTTGCTTTTTCCTGCTCCTCTTAGCATGATAAAGAAGATTCAAAGAGAGTGAGATGCCAGCTCCTTTCATTCAGTCAGTAGCTTCAATCATTTCTGGACGTTTTTCAATGGCAAAAATCAATGAATATTGTAAATGCACAAACAGTAATTTCTCCGCATTGCAAGGTGCATTTCTGAAATTTTTTGCTTTTTCCTGCTCCTCTTAGCATGATAAAGAAGATTCAAAGAGAGTGAGATGCCAGCTCCTTTCATTCAGTCAGTAGCTTCAATCATTTCTGGACGTTTTTCAATGGCAAAAATCATTGAATATTGTAAATGCACAAACAGTAATTTCTCCGCATTGCAAGGTGCAATTCTGAAATTTTTTACTTTTTCCTGCTCCTCTTAGCATGATAAAGAAGATTCAAAGAGAGTGAGATGCCAGCTCCTTTCATTCAGTCAGTAGCTTCAATCATTTCTGGTATATGAATAACATGATGTTTTTCAATCGCAAAAATCAATGAATATTGTAAATGCACAAACAGTAATTTCTCCGCATTGCAAGGTGCAATTCTGAAATGTTTTGCTTTTTCCTGCTCCTCTTAGCATGATAAAGAAGATTCAAAGAGAGTGAGATGCCAGCTCCTTTCATTCAGTCAGTAGCTTCAATCATTTCTGGACGTTTTTCAATGGCAAAAATCAATGAATATTGTAAATGCACAAACAGTAATTTCTCCGCATTGCAAGGTGCAATTCTGAAATTTTTTGCTTTTTCCTGCTCCTCTTAGCATGACAAAGAAGATTCAAAGAGAGTGAGATGCCAGATCCTTTCCTTCAGTCAGTAGCTTCAATCATTTCTGGTATATGAATAACATGATGTTTTTCAATGGCAAAAATCAATGAATTTTGTAAATGCACAAACAGTAATTTCTCCGCATTGCAAGGCGCAATTCTGAAATTTTTTGCTTTTTCCTGCTCCTCTTAGCATGATAAAGAAGATTCAAAGAGAGTGAGATGCCAGCTCCTTTCATTCAGTCAGTAGCTTCAATCATTTCTGGACATTTTTCAATGGCAAAAATCAATGAATATTGTAAATGCACAAACAGTAATTTCTCCGCATTGCAAGGTGCAATTCTGAAATTTTTTGCTTTTTCCTGCTCCTCTTAGCATGATAAAGAAGATTCAAAGAGAGTGAGATGCCAGCTCCTTTCATTCAGTCAGTAGCTTCAATCATTTCTGGACGTTTTTCAATGGCAAAAATCAATGAATATTGTAAATGCACAAACAGTAATTTCTCCGCATTGCAAGGTGCAATTCTGAAATTTTTTGCTTTTTCCTGCTCCTCTTAGCATGATAAAGAAGATTCAAAGAGAGTGAGATGCCAGCTCCTTTCATTCAGTCAGTAGCTTCAATCATTTCTGGACGTTTTTCAATGGCAAAAATCAATGAATATTGTAAATGCACAAACTGCAATTTCTCCGCATTGCAAGGTGCAATTCTGAAATTTTTTGCTTTTTCCTGCTCCTCTTAGCATGATAAAGAAGATTCAAAGAGAGTGAGATGCCAGCTCCTTTCATTCAGTCAGTAGCTTCAATCATTTCTGGTATATGAATAACATGATGTTTTTCAATGGCAAAAATCAATGAATATTGTAAATGCACAAACAGTAATTTCTCCGCATTGCAAGGTGCAATTCTGAAATTTTTTGCTTTTTCCTGCTCCTCTTAGCATGATAAAGAAGATTCAAAGAGAGTGAGATGCCAGCTCCTTTCATTCAGTCAGTAGCTTCAATCATTTCTGGACGTTTTTCAATGGCAAAAATCAATGAATATTGTAAATGCACAAACTGCAATTTCTCCGCATTGCAAGGTGCAATTCTGAAATTTTTTGCTTTTTCCTGCTCCTCTTAGCATGATACATTTCTGGTATATGAATAACATGATGTTTTTCAATGGCAAAAATCAATGAATATTGTAAATGCACAAACAGTAATTTCTCCGCATTGCAAGGTGCAATTCTGAAATTTTTTGCCTTTTCCTGCTCCTCTTAGCATGATAAAGAAGATTCAAAGAGAGTGAGATGCCAGCTCCTTTCATTCAGTCAGTAGCTTCAATCATTTCTGGACGTTTTTCAATGGCAAAAATCAATGAATATTGTAAATGCACAAACAGTAATTTCTCCGCATTGCAAGGTGCAATTCTGAAATTTTTTGCTTTTTCCTGCTCCTCTTAGCATGATAAAGAAGATTCAAAGAGAGTGAGATGCCAGCTCCTTTCATTCAGTCAGTAGCTTCAATCATTTCTGGTATATGAATAACATGATGTTTTTCAATGGCAAAAATCAATGAATATTGTAAATGCACAAACAGTAATTTCTCCGCATTGCAAGGTGCAATTCTGAAATTTTTTGCTTTTTCCTGCTCCTCTTAGCATGATAAAGAAGATTCAAAGAGAGTGAGATGCCAGCTCCTTTCATTCAGTCAGTAGCTTCAATCATTTCTGGACGTTTTTCAATGGCAAAAATCAATGAATATTGTAAATGCACAAACAGTAATTTCTCCGCATTGCAAGGTGCAATTCTGAAATTTTTTGCTTTTTCCTGCTCCTCTTAGCATGATAAAGAAGATTCAAAGAGAGTGACATGCCAGCTCCTTTCATTCAGTCAGTAGCTTCAAACATTTCTGGTATATGAATAACATGATGTTTTTCAATGGCAAAAATCAATGAATATTGTAAATGCACAAACAGTAATTTCTCCGCATTGCAAGGTGCAATTTTGAAATTTTTTGCTTTTTCCTGCTCCTCTTAGCATGATAAAGAAGATTCAAAGAGAGTGAGATGCCAGCTCCTTTCATTCAGTCAGTAGCTTCAATCATTTCTGGACGTTTTTCAATGGCAAAAATCAATGAATATTGTAAATGCACAAACAGTAATTTCTCCGCATTGCAAGGTGCAATTCTGAAATTTTTTGCTTTTTCCTGCTCCTCTTAGCATGATAAAGAAGATTCAAAGAGAGTGAGATGCCAGCTCCTTTCATTCACTCAGTAGCTTCAATCATTTTTGGTATATGAATAACATGATGTTTTTCAATGGCAAAAATCAATGAATATTGTAAATGCACCAACAGTAATTTCTCCGCATTGCAAGGTGCAATTCTGAAATTTTTTGCTTTTTCCTGCTCCTCTTAGCATGATAAAGAAGATTCAAAGAGAGTGAGATGCCAGCTCCTTTCATTCAGTCAGTAGCTTCAATCATTTCTGGACGTTTTTCAACGGCAAAAATCAATGAATATTGTAAATGCACAAACAGTAATTTCTCCGCATTGCAAGGTGCAATTCTGAAATTTTTTGCTTTTTCCTGCTCCTCTTAGCATGATAAAGAAGATTCAAAGAGAGTGAGATGCCAGCTCCTTTCATTCAGTCGGTAAGTTCAATCATTTCTGGACGTTTTTCAATGGCAAAAATCAATGAATATTGTAAATGCACAAACAGTAATTTCTCCGCATTGCAAGGTGCAATTCTGAAATTTTTTGCTTTTTCCTGCTCCTCTTAGCATGATAAAGAAGATTCAAAGAGAGTGAGATGCCAGCTCCTTTCATTCAGTCAGTAGCTTCAATCATTTCTGGACGTTTTTCAATGGCAAAAATCAATGAATATTGTAAATGCACAAACAGTAATTTCTCCGCATTGCAAGGTGCAATTCTGAAATTTTTTGCTTTTTCCTGCTCCTCTTAGCATGATAAAGAAGATTCAAAGAGAGTGAGATGCCAGCTCCTTTCATTCAGTCAGTAGCTTCAATCATTTCTGGACGTTTTTCAATGGCAAAAATCAATGTATATTGTAAATGCACAAACAGTAATTTCTCCGCATTGCAAGGTGCAATTCTGAAATTTTTTGCTTTTTCCTGCTCCTCTTAGCATGATAAAGAAGATTCAAAGAGAGTGAGATGCCAGCTCCTTTCATTCAGTCAGTAGCTTCAATCATTTCTGGACGTTTTTCAATGGCAAAAATCAATGAATATTGTAAATGCACAAACAGTAATTTCTCCGCATTGCAAGGTGCAATTCTGAAATTTTTTGCTTTTTCCTGCTCCTCTTAGCATGATAAAGAAGATTCAAAGAGAGTGAGATGCCAGCTCCTTTCATTCAGTCAGTAGCTTCAAACATTTCTGGTATATGAATAACATGATGTTTTTCAATGGCAAAAATCAATGAATTTTGTAAATGCACAAACAGCAATTTCTCCGCATTGCAAGGTGCAATTCTGAAATTTTTTGCTTTTTCCTGCTCCTCTTAGCATGATAAAGAAGATTCAAAGAGAGTGAGATGCCAGCTCCTTTCATTCAGTCAGTAGCTTCAATCATTTCTGGACGTTTTTCAATGGCAAAAATCAATGAATATTGTAAATGCACAAACAGTAATTTCTCCGCATTGCGAGGTGCAATTCTGAAATTTTTTGCTTTTTCCTGCTCCTCTTAGCATGATAAAGAAGATTCAAAGAGAGTGAGATGCCAGCTCCTTTCATTCAGTCAGTAGCTTCAATCATTTCTGGTATATGAATAACATGATGTTTTTCAATGGCAAAAATCAATGAATATTGTAAATGCACAAAGAGTAATTTCTCCGCATTGCAAGGTGCAATTCTGAAATTTTTTGCTTTTTCCTGCTCCTCTTAGCATGATAAAGAAGATTCAAAGAGAGTGAGATGCCAGCTCCTTTCATTCAGTCAGTAGCTTCAATCATTTCTGGTATATGAATAACATGATGTTTTTCAATGGCAAAAATCAATGAATATTGTAAATGCACAAACAGTAATTTCTCCGCATTGCAAGGTGCAATTCTGAAATTTTTTGCTTTTTCCTGCTCCTCTTAGCATGATAAAGAAGATTCAAAGAGAGTGAGATGCCAGCTCCTTTCATTCAGTCAGTAGCTTCAAACATTTCTGGTATATGAATAACATGATGTTTTTCAATGGCAAAAATCAATGAATATTGTAAATGCACAAACAGTAATTTCTCCGCATTGCAAGGTGCAATTCTGAAATTTTTTGCCTTTTCCTGCTCCTCTTAGCATGATAAAGAAGATTCAAAGAGAGTGAGATGCCAGCTCCTTTCATTCAGTCAGTAGCTTCAATCATTTCTGGACGTTTTTCAATGGCAAAAATCAATGAATATTGTAAATGCACAAACAGTAATTTCTCCGCATTGCAAGGTGCAATTCTGAAATTTTTTGCTTTTTCCTGCTCCTCTTAGCATGATAAAGAAGATTCAAAGAGAGTGAGATGCCAGCTCCTTTCATTCAGTCAGTAGCTTCAAACCATTTCTGGTATATGAATAACATGATGTTTTTCAATGGCAAAAATCAATGAATATTGTAAATGCACAAACAGTAATTTCTCCGCATTGCAAGGTGCAATTCTGAAATTTTTTGCTTTTTCCTGCTCCTCTTAGCATGATAAAGAAGATTCAAAGAGAGTGAGATGCCAGCTCCTTTCATTCAGTCAGTAGCTTCAATCATTTCTGGACGTTTTTCAATGGCAAAAATCAATGAATATTGTAAATGCACAAACAGTAATTTCTCCGCATTGCAAGGTGCAATTCTGAAATTTTTTGCTTTTTCCTGCTCCTCTTAGCATGATAAAGAAGATTCAAAGAGAGTGAGATGCCAGCTCCTTTCATTCAGTCAGTAGCTTCAATCATTTCTGGTATATGAATAACATGATGTTTTTCAATGGCAAAAATCAATGAATATTGTAAATGCACAAACAGTAATTTCTCCGCATTGCAAGGTGCAATTCTGAAATTTTTTGCTTTTTCCTGCTCCTCTTAGCATGATAAAGAAGATTCAAAGAGAGTGAGATGCCAGCTCCTTTCATTCAGTCAGTAGCTTCAATCATTTCTGGACGTTTTTCAATGGCAAAAATCAATGAATATTGTAAATGCACAAACAGTAATTTCTCCGCATTGCAAGGTGCAATTCTGAAATTTTTTGCTTTTTCCTGCTCCTTTTAGCATGATAAAGAAGATTCAAAGAGAGTGACATGCCAGCTCCTTTCATTCAGTCAGTAGCTTCAAACATTTCTGGTATATGAATAACATGATGTTTTTCAATGGCAAAAATCAATGAATATTGTAAATGCACAAACAGTAATTTCTACGCATTGCAAGGAGCAATTCTGAAATTTTTTGCATTTTCCTGCTCCTCTTAGCATGATAAAGAAGATTCAAAGAGAGTGAGATGCCAGCTCCTTTCATTCAGTCAGTAGCTTCAATCATTTCTGGACGTTTTTCAATGGCAAAAATCAATGAATATTGTAAATGCACAAACAGTAATTTCTCCGCATTGCAAGGTGCAATTCTGAAATTTTTTGCTTTTTCCTGCTCCTCTTAGCATGATAAAGAAGATTCAAAGAGAGTGAGATGCCAGCTCCTTTCATTCAGTCAGTAGCTTCAAACATTTCTGGACGTTTTTCAATGGCAAAAATCAATGAATATTGTAAATGCACAAACAGTAATTTCTCCGCATTGCAAGGTGCAATTCTGAAATTTTTTGCTTTTTCCTGCTCCTCTTAGCATGATAAAGAAGATTCAAAGAGACTGAGATGCCAGCTCCTTTCATTCAGTCAGTAGCTTCAATCATTTCTGGTATATGAATAACATGATGTTTAACAATGGCAAAAATCAATGAATATTGTAAATGCACAAACAGTAATTTCTCCGCATTGCAAGGTGCAATTCTGAAATTTTTTGCTTTTTCCTGCTCCTCTTAGCATGATAAAGAAGATTCAAAGAGAGTGAGATGCCAGCTCCTTTCATTCAGTCAGTAGCTTCAATCATTTCTGGATGTTTTTCAATGGCAAAAATCAATGAATATTGTAAATGCACAAACAGTAATTTCTCCGCATTGCAAGGTGCAATTCTGAAATTTTTTGCTTTTTCCTGCTCCTCTTAGCATGATAAAGAAGATTCAAAGAGAGTGAGATGCCAGCTCCTTTCATTCAGTCAGTAGCTTCAATCATTTCTGGACGTTTTTCAACGGCAAAAATCAATGAATATTGTAAATGCACAAACAGTAATTTCTCCGCATTGCAAGGTGCAATTCTGAAATTTTTTGCTTTTTCCTGCTCCTCTTAGCATGATAAAGAAGATTCAAAGAGAGTGAGATGCCAGCTCCTTTCATTCAGTCAGTAGCTTCAATCATTTCTGGACGTTTTTCAATGGCAAAAATCAATGAATATTGTAAATGCACAAACAGTAATTTCTCCGCATTGCAAGGTGCAATTCTGAAATTTTTTGCTTTTTCCTGCTCCTCTTAGCATGATAAAGAAGATTCAAAGAGAGTGAGATGCCAGCTCCTTTCATTCAGTCAGTAGCTTCAATCATTTCTGGACGTTTTTCAATGGCAAAAATCAATGAATATTGTAAATGCACAAACAGTAATTTCTCCGCATTGCAAGGTGCAATTCTGAAATTTTTTACTTTTTCCTGCTCCTCTTAGCATGATAAAGAAGATTCAAAGAGAGTGAGATGCCAGCTCCTTTCATTCAGTCAGTAGCTTCAATCATTTCTGGTATATGAATAACATGATGTTTTTCAATGGCAAAAATCAATGAATATTGTAAATGCACAAACAGTAATTTCTCCGCATTGCAAGGTGCAATTCTGAAATTTTTTGCTTTTTCCTGCTCCTCTTAGCATGATAAAGAAGATTCAAAGAGAGTGAGATGCCAGCTCCTTTCATTCAGTCAGTAGCTTCAATCATTTCTGGACGTTTTTCAATGGCAAAAATCAATGAATATTGTAAATGCACAAACAGTAATTTCTCCGCATTGCAAGGTGCAATTCTGAAATTTTTTGCTTTTTCCTGCTCCTCTTAGCATGATAAAGAAGATTCAAAGAGAGTGAGATGCCAGCTCCTTTCATTCAGTCAGTAGCTTCAAACATTTCTGGACGTTTTTCAATGGCAAAAATCAATGAATATTGTAAATGCACAAACAGTAATATCTCCACATTGCAAGGTGCAATTCTGAAATTTTTTGCTTTTTCCTGTTAATCCTAGCATGATAAAGAAGATTCAAAGAGAGTGAGATGCCAGCTCCTTTCATTCAGTCAGTAGCTTCAAACATTTCTGGTATATGAAAAACATGTTTTTCAATGGCAAAAATCAATGAATATTGTAAATGCACAAACAGTAATATCTCCACATTGCAAGGTGCAATTCTGAAATTTTTTGCTTTTTCCTGCTAATCCTAGCATGATAAAGAAGATTCAAAGAGAGTGAGATGCCAGCTCCTTTCATTCAGTCAGTAGCTTCAAACATTTCTGGTATATGAAAAACATGTTTTTCAATGGCAAAAATCAATGAATATTGTAAATGCACAAACAGTAATATCTCCACATTGCAAGGTGCAATTCTGAAATTTTTTGCTTTTTCCTGCTAATCCAAGCATGATAAAGAAGATTCAAAGAGAGTGAGATGCCAGCTCCTTTCATTCAGTCAGTAGCTTCAAACATTTCTGGTATATGAATAACATGATGTTTTTCAATGGCAAAAATCAATGAATATTGTAAATGCACAAACAGTAATTTCTCCGCATTGCAAGGTGCAATTCTGAAATTTTTTGCTTTTTCCTGCTCCTCTTAGCATGATAAAGAAGATTCAAAGAGAGTGAGATGCCAGCTCCTTTCATTCAGTCAGTAGCTTCAAACATTTCTGGTATATGAATAACATGATGTTTTTCAATGGCAAAAATCAATGAATATTGTAAATGCACAAACAGTAATTTCTCCGCATTGCAAGGTGCAATTCTGAAATTTTTTGCTTTTTCCTGCTCCTCTTAGCATGATAAAGATGATTCAAAGAGAGTGAGATGCCAGCTCCTTTCATTCAGTCAGTAGCTTCAATCATTTCTGGACGTTTTTCAATGGCAAAAATCAATGAATATTGTAAATGCACAAACAGTAATTTCTCCGCATTGCAAGGTGCAATTCTGAAATTTTTTGCTTTTTCCTGCTCCTCTTAGCATGATAAAGAAAATTCAGAGTGAGATGCCAGCTGCTTTCATTCAGTCAGTAGCTTCAATCATTTCTGGACGTTTTTCAATGGCAAAAATCAATGAATATTGTAAATGCACAAACAGTAATATCTCCACATTGCAAGGTGCAATTCTGAAATTTTTTGCTTTTTCCTGTTAATCCTAGCATGATAAAGAAGATTCAAAGAGAGTGAGATGCCAGCTCCTTTCATTCAGTCAGTAGCTTCAAACATTTCTGGTATATGAAAAACATGTTTTTCAATGGCAAAAATCAATGAATATTGTAAATGCACAAACAGTAATATCTCCACATTGCAAGGTGCAATTCTGAAATTTTTTGCTTTTTCCTGCTAATCCAAGCATGATAAAGAAGATTCAAAGAGAGTGAGATGCCAGCTCCTTTCATTCAGTCAGTAGCTTCAAACATTTCTGGTATATGAATAACATGATGTTTTTCAATGGCAAAAATCAATGAATATTGTAAATGCACAAACAGTAATTTCTCCGCATTGCAAGGTGCAATTCTGAAATTTTTTGCTTTTTCCTGCTCCTCTTAGCATGATAAAGAAGATTCAAAGAGAGTGAGATGCCAGCTCCTTTCATTCAGTCAGTAGCTTCAAACATTTCTGGTATATGAATAACATGATGTTTTTCAATGGCAAAAATCAATGAATATTGTAAATGCACAAACAGTAATTTCTCCGCATTGCAAGGTGCAATTCTGAAATTTTTTGCTTTTTCCTGCTCCTCTTAGCATGATAAAGACGATTCAAAGAGAGTGAGATGCCAGCTCCTTTCATTCAGTCAGTAGCTTCAATCATTTCTGGACGTTTTTCAATGGCAAAAATCAATGAATATTGTAAATGCACAAACAGTAATTTCTCCGCATTGCAAGGTGCAATTCTGAAATTTTTTGCTTTTTCCTGCTCCTCTTAGCATGATAAAGAAAATTCAGAGTGAGATGCCAGCTGCTTTCATTCAGTCAGTAGCTTCAATCATTTCTGGACGTTTTTCAATGGCAAAAATCAATGAATATTGTAAATGCACAAACAGTAATTTCTCCGCATTGCAAGGTGCAATTCTGAAATTTTTTGCTTTTTCCTGCTCCTCTTAGCATGATAAAGAAGATTCAAAGAGAGTGAGATGCCAGCTCCTTTCATTCAGTCAGTAGCTTCAAACATTTCTGGTATATGAATAACATGATGTTTTTCAATGGCAAAAATCAATGAATATTGTAAATGCACAAACAGTAATTTCTCCGCATTGCAAGGTGCAATTCTGAAATTTTTTGCTTTTTCCTGCTCCTCTTAGCATGATAAAGAAGATTCAAAGAGAGTGAGATGCCAGCTCCTTTCGTTCAGTCAGTAGCTTCAATCATTTCTGGACGTTTTTCAAAGGCAAAAATCATTGAATATTGTAAATGCACAAACAGTAATTTCTCCGCATTGCAAGGTGCAATTCTGAAATTTTTTACTTTTTCCTGCTCCTCTTAGCATGATAAAGAAGATTCAAAGAGAGTGAGATGCCAGCTCCTTTTATTCAGTCAGTAGCTTCAATCATTTCTGGTATATGAATAACATGATGTTTTTCAATGGCAAAAATCAATGAATATTGTAAATGCACAAACAGTAATTTCTCCGCATTGCAAGGTGCAATTCTGAAGTTTTTTGCTTTTTCCTGCTCCTCTTAGCATGATAAAGAAGATTCAAAGAGAGTGAGATGCCAGCTCCTTTCATTCAGTCAGTAGCTTCAATCATTTCTGGACGTTTTTCAATGGCAAAAATCATTGAATATTGTAAATGCACAAACAGTAATTTCTCCGCATTGCAAGGTGCAATTCTGAAATTTTTTACTTTTTCCTGCTCCTCTTAGCATGATAAAGAAGATTCAAAGAGAGTGAGATGCCAGCTCCTTTCATTCAGTCAGTAGCTTCAATCATTTCTGGTATATGAATAACATGATGTTTTTCAATGTCAAAAATCAATGAATATTGTAAATGCACAAACAGTAATTTCTCCGCATTGCAAGGTGCAATTCTGAAATTTTTTGCTTTTTCCTGCTCCTCTTAGCATGATAAAGAAGATTCAAAGAGAGTGAGATGCCAGCTCCTTTCATTCAGTCAGTAGCTTCAATCATTTCTGGACGTTTTTCAATGGCAAAAATCAATGAATATTGTAAATGCACAAACAGTAATTTCTCCGCATTGCAAGGTGCAATTCTGAAATTTTTTGCTTTTTCCTGCTCCTCTTAGCATGATAAAGAAAATTCAGAGTGAGATGCCAGCTCCTTTCATTCAGTCAGTAGCTTCAATCATTTCTGGACGTTTTTCAATGGCAAAAATCAATGAATATTGTAAATGCACAAACAGTAATTTCTCCGCATTGCAAGGTGCAATTCTGAAATTTTTTGCTTTTTCCTGCTCCTCTTAGCATGATAAAGAAGATTCAAAGAGAGTGAGATGCCAGCTCCTTTCATTCAGTCAGTAGCTTCAAACATTTCTGGTATATGAATAACATGATGTTTTTCAATGGCAAAAATCAATGAATATTGTAAATGCACAAACAGTAATTTCTCCGCATTGCAAGGTGCAATTCTGAAATTTTTTGCTTTTTCCTGCTCCTCTTAGCATGATAAAGAAGATTCAAAGAGAGTGAGATGCCAGCTCCTTTCGTTCAGTCAGTAGCTTCAATCATTTCTGGACGTTTTTCAAAGGCAAAAATCATTGAATATTGTAAATGCACAAACAGTAATTTCTCCGCATTGCAAGGTGCAATTCTGAAATTTTTTACTTTTTCCTGCTCCTCTTAGCATGATAAAGAAGATTCAAAGAGAGTGAGATGCCAGCTCCTTTCATTCAGTCAGTAGCTTCAATCATTTCTGGTATATGAATAACATGATGTTTTTCAATGGCAAAAATCAATGAATATTGTAAATGCACAAACAGTAATTTCTCCGCATTGCAAGGTGCAATTCTGAAGTTTTTTGCTTTTTCCTGCTCCTCTTAGCATGATAAAGAAGATTCAAAGAGAGTGAGATGCCAGCTCCTTTCATTCAGTCAGTAGCTTCAATCATTTCTGGACGTTTTTCAATTGCAAAAATCATTGAATATTGTAAATGCACAAACAGTAATTTCTCCGCATTGCAAGGTGCAATTCTGAAATTTTTTACTTTTTCCTGCTCCTCTTAGCATGATAAAGAAGATTCAAAGAGAGTGAGATGCCAGCTCCTTTCATTCAGTCAGTAGCTTCAATCATTTCTGGTATATGAATAACATGATGTTTTTCAATGGCAAAAATCAATGAATATTGTAAATGCACAAACAGTAATTTCTCCGCATTGCAAGGTGCAATTCTGAAATTTTTTGCTTTTTCCTGCTCCTCTTAGCATAATAAAGAAGATTCAAAGAAAGTGAGATGCCAGCTCCTTTCATTCAGTCAGTAGCTTCAATCATTTCTGGACGTTTTTCAATGGCAAACATCAATGAATATTGTAAATGCACAAACAGTAATTTCTTCGCATTGCAAGGTGCAATTCTGAAATTTTTTGCTTTTTCCTGCTCCTCTTAGCATGATAAACAAGATTCAAAGAGAGTGAGATGCCAGCTCCTTTCATTCAGTCAGTAGCTTCAATCATTTCTGGACGTTTTTCAATGGCAAAAATCAATGAATATTGTAAATGCACAAACAGTAATTTCTCCGCATTGCAAGGTGCAATTCTGAAATTTTTTACTTTTTCCTGCTCCTCTTAGCATGATAAAGAAGATTCAAAGAGAGTGAGATGCCAGCTCCTTTCATTCAGTCAGTAGCTTCAAACATTCCTGGTATATGAATAACATAATGTTTTTCAATGGCAAAAATCAATGATTATTGTAAATGCACAAACAGTAATTTCTCCGCATTGCAAGGTGCAATTCTGAAATTTTTTGCTTTTTCCTGCTCCTCTTAGCATGATAAAGAAGATTCAAAGAGAGTGAGATGCCAGCTCCTTTCGTTCAGTCAGTAGCTTCAATCATTTCTGGACGTTTTTCAAAGGCAAAAATCATTGAATATTGTAAATGCACAAACAGTAATTTCTCCGCATTGCAAGGTGCAATTCTGAAATTTTTTACTTTTTCCTGCTCCTCTTAGCATGATAAAGAAGATTCAAAGAGAGTGAGATGCCAGCTCCTTTTATTCAGTCAGTAGCTTCAATCATTTCTGGTATATGAATAACATGATGTTTTTCAATGGCAAAAATCAATGAATATTGTAAATGCACAAACAGTAATTTCTCCGCATTGCAAGGTGCAATTCTGAAGTTTTTTGCTTTTTCCTGCTCCTCTTAGCATGATAAAGAAGATTCAAAGAGAGTGAGATGCCAGCTCCTTTCATTCAGTCAGTAGCTTCAACCATTTCTGGACGTTTTTCAATGGCAAAAATCATTGAATATTGTAAATGCACAAACAGTAATTTCTCCGCATTGCAAGGTGCAATTCTGAAATTTTTTACTTTTTCCTGCTCCTCTTAGCATGATAAAGAAGATTCAAAGAGAGTGAGATGCCAGCTCCTTTCATTCAGTCAGTAGCTTCAATCATTTCTGGTATATGAATAACATGATGTTTTTCAATGTCAAAAATCAATGAATATTGTAAATGCACAAACAGTAATTTCTCCGCATTGCAAGGTGCAATTCTGAAATTTTTTGCTTTTTCCTGCTCCTCTTAGCATGATAAAGAAGATTCAAAGAGAGTGAGATGCCAGCTCCTTTCATTCAGTCAGTAGCTTCAATCATTTCTGGACGTTTTTCAATGGCAAAAATCAATGAATATTGTAAATGCACAAACAGTAATTTCTCCGCATTGCAAGGTGCAATTCTGAAATTTTTTGCTTTTTCCTGCTCCTCTTAGCATGATAAAGAAAATTCAGAGTGAGATGCCAGCTCCTTTCATTCAGTCAGTAGCTTCAATCATTTCTGGACGTTTTTCAATGGCAAAAATCAATGAATATTGTAAATGCACAAACAGTAATTTCTCCGCATTGCAAGGTGCAATTCTGAAATTTTTTGCTTTTTCCTGCTCCTCTTAGCATGATAAAGAAGATTCAAAGAGAGTGAGATGCCAGCTCCTTTCATTCAGTCAGTAGCTTCAAACATTTCTGGTATATGAATAACATGATGTTTTTCAATGGCAAAAATCAATGAATATTGTAAATGCACAAACAGTAATTTCTCCGCATTGCAAGGTGCAATTCTGAAATTTTTTGCTTTTTCCTGCTCCTCTTAGCATGATAAAGAAGATTCAAAGAGAGTGAGATGCCAGCTCCTTTCGTTCAGTCAGTAGCTTCAATCATTTCTGGACGTTTTTCAAAGGCAAAAATCATTGAATATTGTAAATGCACAAACAGTAATTTCTCCGCATTGCAAGGTGCAATTCTGAAATTTTTTACTTTTTCCTGCTCCTCTTAGCATGATAAAGAAGATTCAAAGAGAGTGAGATGCCAGCTCCTTTCATTCAGTCAGTAGCTTCAATCATTTCTGGTATATGAATAACATGATGTTTTTCAATGGCAAAAATCAATGAATATTGTAAATGCACAAACAGTAATTTCTCCGCATTGCAAGGTGCAATTCTGAAATTTTTTGCTTTTTCCTGCTCCTCTTAGCATGATAAAGAAGATTCAAAGAGAGTGAGATGCCAGCTCCTTTCATTCAGTCAGTAGCTTCAATCATTTCTGGACGTTTTTCAATGGCAAAAATCATTGAATATTGTAAATGCACAAACAGTAATTTCTCCGCATTGCAAGGTGCAATTCTGAATTTTTTTACTTTTTCCTGCTCCTCTTAGCATGATAAAGAAGATTCAAAGAGAGTGAGATGCCAGCTCCTTTCATTCAGTCAGTAGCTTCAATCATTTCTGGACGTTTTTCAATGGCAAAAATCAATGAATATTGTAAATGCACAAACAGTAATTTCTCCGCATTGCAAGGTGCAATTCTGAAATTTTTTGCTTTTTCCTGCTCCTCTTAGCATGATAAAGAAGATTCAAAGAGAGTGAGATGCCAGCTCCTTTCATTCAGTCAGTAGCTTCAAACATTTCTGGTATATGAATAACATGATGTTTTTCAATGGCAAAAATCAATGAATATTGTAAATGCACAAACAGTAATTTCTCCGCATTGCAAGGTGCAATTCTGAAATTTTTTGCTTTTTCCTGCTCCTCTTAGCATGATAAAGAAGATTCAAAGAGAGTGAGATGCCAGCTCCTTTCGTTCAGTCAGTAGCTTCAATCATTTCTGGACGTTTTTCAAAGGCAAAAATCATTGAATATTGTAAATGCACAAACAGTAATTTCTCCGCATTGCAAGGTGCAATTCTGAAATTTTTTACTTTTTCCTGCTCCTCTTAGCATGATAAAGAAGATTCAAAGAGAGTGAGATGCCAGCTCCTTTCATTCAGTCAGTAGCTTCAATCATTTCTGGTATATGAATAACATGATGTTTTTCAATGGCAAAAATCAATGAATATTGTAAATGCACAAACAGTAATTTCTCCGCATTGCAAGGTGCAATTCTGAAATTTTTTGCTTTTTCCTGCTCCTCTTAGCATGATAAAGAAGATTCAAAGAGAGTGAGATGCCAGCTCCTTTCATTCAGTCAGTAGCTTCAATCATTTCTGGACGTTTTTCAATGGCAAAAATCATTGAATATTGTAAATGCACAAACAGTAATTTCTCCGCATTGCAAGGTGCAATTCTGAAATTTTTTACTTTTTCCTGCTCCTCTTAGCATGATAAAGAAGATTCAAAGAGAGTGAGATGCCAGCTCCTTTCATTCAGTCAGTAGCTTCAATCATTTCTGGTATATGAATAACATGATGTTTTTCAATGGCAAAAATCAATGAATATTGTAAATGCACAAACAGTAATTTCTCCGCATTGCAAGGTGCAATTCTGAAATTTTTTGCTTTTTCCTGCTCCTCTTAGCATGATAAAGAAGATTCAAAGAGAGTGAGATGCCAGCTCCTTTCATTCAGTCAGTAGCTTCAATCATTTCTGGACGTTTTTCAATGGCAAAAATCAATGAATATTGTAAATGCACAAACAGTAATTTCTCCGCATTGCAAGGTGCAATTCTGAAATTTTTTGCTTTTTCCTGCTCCTCTTAGCATGATAAACAAGATTAAAAGAGAGTGAGATGCCAGCTCCTTTCATTCAGTCAGTAGCTTCAATCATTTCTGGACGTTTTTCAATGGCAAAAATCAATGAATATTGTAAATGCACAAACAGTAATTTCTCCGCATTGCAAGGTGCAATTCTGAAATTTTTTGCTTTTTCCTGCTCCTCTTAGCATGATAAAGAAGATTCAAAGAGAGTGAGATGCCAGCTCCTTTCATTCAGTCAGTAGCTTCAAACATTCCTGGTATATGAATAACATGATGTTTTTCAATGGCAAAAATCAATGAATATTGTAAATGCACAAACAGTAATTTCTCCGCATTGCAAGGTGCAATTCTGAAATTTTTTGCTTTTTCCTGCTCCTCTTAGCATGATAAAGAAGATTCAAAGAGAGTGAGATGCCAGCTCCTTTCATTCAGTCAGTAGCTTCAATCATTTCTGGACGTTTTTCAATTGCAAAAATCAATGAATATTGTAAATGCACAAACAGTAATTTCTCCGCATTGCAAGGTGCAATTCTGAAATTTTTTGCTTTTTCCTGCTCCTCTTAGCATGATAAAGAAGATTCAAGGAGAGTGAGATGCCAGCTCCTTTCATTCAGTCAGTAGCTTCAAACATTTCTGGTATATGAATAACATGATGTTTTTCAATGGCAAAAATCAATGAATATTGTAAATGCACAAACAGTAATTTCTCCGCATTGCAAGGTGCAATTCTGAAATTTTTTGCTTTATCCTGCTCCTCTTAGCATGATAAAGAAGATTCAAAGAGAGTGAGATGCCAGCTCCTTTCATTCAGTCAGTAGCTTCAATCATTTCTGGACGTTTTTCAATGGCAAAAATCATTGAATATTGTAAATGCACAAACAGTAATTTCTCCGCATTGCAAGGTGCAATTCTGAAATTTTTTACTTTTTCCTGCTCCTCTTAGCATGATAAAGAAGATTCAAAGAGAGTGAGATGCCAGCTCCTTTCATTCAGTCAGTAGCTTCAATCATTTCTGGTATATGAATAACATGATGTTTTTCAATGGCAAAAATCAATGAATATTGTAAATGCACAAACAGTAATTTCTCCGCATTGCAAGGTGCAATTCTGAGATTTTTTGCTTTTTCCTGCTCCTCTTAGCATGATAAAGAAGATTCAAAGAGAGTGAGATGCCAGCTCCTTTCATTCAGTCAGTAGCTTCAATCATTTCTGGACGTTTTTCAATGGCAAAAATCAATGAATATTCTAAATGCACAAACAGTAATTTCTCCGCATTGCAAGGTGCAATTCTGAAATTTTTTGCTTTTTCCTGCTCCTCTTAGCATGATAAACAAGATTCAAAGAGAGTGAGATGCCAGCTCCTTTCATTCAGTCAGTAGCTTCAATCATTTCTGGACGTTTTTCAATGGCAAAAATCAATGAATATTGTAAATGCACAAACAGTAATTTCTCCGCATTGCAAGGTGCAATTCTGAAATTTTTTGCTTTTTCCTGCTCCTCTTAGCATGATAAAGAAGATTCAAAGAGAGTGAGAAGCCAGCTCCTTTCATTCAGTCAGTAGCTTCAATCATTTCTGGACGTTTTTCAATTGCAAAAATCAATGAATATTGTAAATGCACAAACAGTAATTTCTCCGCATTGCAAGGTGCAATTCTGAAATTTTTTGCTTTTTCCTGCTCCTCTTAGCATGATAAAGAAGATTCAAAGAGAGTGAGATGCCAGCTCCTTTCATTCAGTCAGTAGCTTCAATCATTTCTGGTATATGAATAACATGATGTTTTTCAATGGCAAAAATCAATGAATATTGTAAATGCACAAACAGTAATTTCTCCGCATTGCAAGGTGCAATTCTGAAATTTTTTGCTTTTTCCTGCTCCTCTTAGCATGATAAAGAAGATTCAAAGAGAGTGAGATGCCAGCTCCTTTCATTCAGTCAGTAGCTTCAATCATTTCTGGACGTTTTTCAATGGCAAAAATCAATGAATATTGTAAATGCACAAACAGTAATTTCTCCGCATTGCAAGGTGCAATTCTGAAATTTTTTGCTTTTTCCTGCTCCTCTTAGCATGATAAAGATTCAAAGAGAGTGAGATGCCAGCTCCTTTCATTCAGTCAGTAGCTTCAATCATTTCTGGACGTTTTTCAATGGCAAAAATCAATGAATATTGTAAATGCACAAACAGTAATTTCTCCGCATTGCAAGGTGCAATTCTGAAATTTTTTGCTTTTTCCTGCTCCTCTTAGCATGATAAAGAAGATTCAAAGAGAGTGAGATGCCAGCTCCTTTCATTCAGTCAGTAGCTTCAATCATTTCTGGTATATGAATAACATGATGTTTTTCAATGGCAAAAATCAATGAATATTGTAAATGCACAAACAGTAATTTCTCCGCATTGCAAGGTGCAATTCTGAAATTTTTTGCTTTTTCCTGCTCCTCTTAGCATGATAAAGAAGATTCAAAGAGAGTGAGATGCCAGCTCCTTTCATTCAGTCAGTAGCTTCAATCATTTCTGGACGTTTTTCAATGGCAAAAATCAATGAATATTGTAAATGCACAAACAGTAATTTCTCCGCATTGCAAGGTGCAATTCTGAAATTTTTTGCTTTTTCCTGCTCCTCTTAGCATGATAAAGAAGATTCAAAGAGAGTGAGATGCCAGCTCCTTTCATTCAGTCAGTAGCTTCAATCATTTCTGGACGTTTTTCAATGGCAAAAATCAATGAATATTGTAAATGCACAAACAGTAATTTCTCCGCATTGCAAGGTGCAATTCTGAAATTTTTTGCTTTTTCCTGCTCCTCTTAGCATGATAAAAAAGATTCAAAGAGAGTGAGATGCCAGCTCCTTTCATTCAGTCAGTAGCTTCAAACATTTCTGGTATATGAATAACATGATGTTTTTCAATGGCAAAAATCAATGAATATTGTAAATGCACAAACAGTAATTTCTCCGCATTGCAAGGTGCAATTCTGAAATTTTTTGCTTTTTCCTGCTCCTCTTAGCATGATAAAGAAGATTCAAAGAGAGTGAGACGCCAGCTCCTTTCGTTCAGTCAGTAGCTTCAATCATTTCTGGACGTTTTTCAATGGCAAAAATCATTGAATATTGTAAATGCACAAACAGTAATTTCTCCGCATTGCAAGGTGCAATTCTGAAATTTTTTACTTTTTCCTGCTCCTCTTAGCATGATAAAGAAGATTCAAAGAGAGTGAGATGCCAGCTCCTTTCATTCAGTCAGTAGCTTCAATCATTTCTGGTATATGAATAACATGATGTTTTTCAATGGCAAAAATCAATGAATATTGTAAATGCACAAACAGTAATTTCTCCGCATTGCAAGGTGCAATTCTGAAATTTTTTGCTTTTTCCTGCTCCTCTTAGCATGATAAAGAAGATTCAAAGAGAGTGAGATGCCAGCTCCTTTCATTCAGTCAGTAGCTTCAATCATTTCTGGACGTTTTTCAATGGCAAAAATCAACGAATATTGTAAATGCACAAACAGTAATTTCTCCGCATTGCAAGGTGCAATTCTGAAATTTTTTGCTTTTTCCTGCTCCTCTTAGCATGATAAAGAAGATTCAAAGAGAGTGAGATGCCAGCTCCTTACATTCAGTCAGTAGCTTCAATCATTTCTGGTAAATGAATAACATGATGTTTTTCAATGGCAAAAATCAATGAATTTTGTAAATGCACAAACAGTAATTTCTCCGCATTGCAAGGCGCAATTCTGAAATTTTTTGCTTTTTCCTGCTCCTCTTAGCATGATAAAGAAGATTCAAAGAGAGTGAGATGCCAGCTCCTTTCAATCAGTCAGTAGCTTCAATCATTTCTGGACGTTTTTCAATGGCAAAAATCAATGAATATTGTAAATGCACAAACAGTAATTTCTCCGCATTGCAAGGTGCAATTCTGAAATTTTATGCTTTTTCCTGCTCCTCTTAGCATGATAAAGAAGATTCAAAGAGAGTGAGATGCCAGCTCCTTTCATTCAGTCAGTAGCTTCAATCATTTCTGGACGTTTTTCAATGGCAAAAATCAATGAATATTGTAAATGCACAAACAGTAATTTTTCCGCATTGCAAGGTGCAATTCTGAAATTTTTTGCTTATTCCTGCTCCTCTTAGCATGATAAAGAAGATTCAAAGAGAGTGAGGTGCCAGCTCCTTTCATTCAGTCAGTAGCTTCAAACATTTCTGGTATATGAATAACGTTTTTCAATGGCAAAAATCAATGAATATTGTAAATGCACAAACAGTTATTTCTCCGCATTGCAAGGTGCAATTCTGAAATTTTTTGCTTTTTCCTGCTCCTCTTAGCATGATAAAGAAGATTCAAAGAGAGTGAGATGCCAGCTCCTTTCATTCAGTCAGTAGCTTCAATCATTTCTGGACGTTTTTCAATGGCAAAAATCAATGAATATTGTAAATGCACAAACAGTAATTTCTCCGCATTGCAAGGTGCAATTCTGAAATTTTTTGCTTTTTCCTGCTCCTCTTAGCATGATAAAGAAGATTCAAAGAGAGTGAGATGCCAGCTCCTTTCATTCAGTCAGTAGCTTCAATCATTTCTGGACGTTTTTCAATGGCAAAAATCAATGAATATTGTAAATGCACAAACAGTAATTTCTCCGCATTGCAAGGTGCAATTCTGAAATTTTTTGCTTTTTCCTGCTCCTCTTAGCATGATAAAGAAGATTCAAAGAGAGTGAGATGCCAGCTCCTTTCATTCAGTCAGTAGCTTCAATCATTTCTGGACGTTTTTCAATGGCAAAAATCAATGAATATTGTAAATGCACAAACAGTAATTTCTCCGCATTGCAAGGTGCAATTCTGAAATTTTTGCTTTTTCCTGCTCCTCTTAGCATGATAAAGAAGATTCAAAGAGAGTGAGGTGCCAGCTCCTTTCATTCAGTCATTAGCTTCAAACATTTCTGGTATATGAATAACATGTTTTTCAATGGCAAAAATCAATGAATATTGTGAATGCACAAACAGTAATTTCTCCGCATTGCAAGGAGCAATTCTGAAATTTTTTGCTTTTTCCTGCTCCTCTTAGCATGATAAAGAAGATTCAAAGAGAGTGAGATGCCAGCTCCTTTCATTCAGTCAGTAGCTTCAATCATTTCTGGACGTTTTTCAATGGCAAAAATCAATGAATATTGTAAATGCACAAACTGTAATTTCTCCGCATTGCAAGGTGCAATTCTGAAATTTTTTGCTTTTTCCTGCTCCTCTTAGCATGATAAAGAAGATTCAAAGAGAGTGAGATGCCAGCTCTTTTCATTCAGTCAGTAGCTTCAATCATTTCTGGACGTTTTTCAATGGCAAAAATCAATGAATATTGTAAATGCACAAACAGTAATTTCTCCGCATTGCAAGGTGCAATTCTGAAATTTTTTGCTTTTTCCTGCTCCTC
Source organism: Phyllobates terribilis (assembly GCF_046119375.1). NCBI lineage: Eukaryota > Metazoa > Chordata > Amphibia > Anura > Dendrobatidae > Phyllobates > Phyllobates terribilis. Next base: position 46,383 of record NW_027364310.1, read on the forward strand.
TTAGCATGATAAAGAAGATTCAAAGAGAGTGAGATGCCAGCTCCTTTCATTCAATCAGTAGCTTCAAACATTTCTGGTATATGAATAACATGATGTTTTTCAATGGCAAAAATCAATGAATATTGTAAATGCACAAACAGTAATTTCTCCGCATTGCAAGGTGCAATTCTGAAATTTTTTGCTTTTTCCTGCTCCTCTTAGCATGATAAAGAAGATTCAAAGAGAGTGAGATGCCAGCTCCTTTCATTCAGTCAGTAGCTTCAATCATTTCTGGACGTTTTTCAATGGCAAAAATCAATGAATATTGTAAATGCACAAACAGTAATTTCTCCGCATTGCAAGGTGCAATTCTGAAATTTTTTGCTTTTTCCTGCTCCTCTTAGCATGATAAAGAAGATTCAAAGAGAGTGAGATGCCAGCTCCTTACATTCAGTCAGTAGCTTCAATCATTTCTGGTAAATGAATAACATGATGTTTTTCAATGGCAAAAATCAATGAATTTTGTAAATGCACAAACAGTAATTTCTCCGCATTGCAAGGCGCAATTCTGAAATTTTTTGCTTTTTCCTGCTCCTCTTAGCATGATAAAGAAGATTCAAAGAGAGTGAGATGCCAGCTCCTTTCAATCAGTCAGTAGCTTCAATCATTTCTGGACGTTTTTCAATGGCAAAAATCAATGAATATTGTAAATGCACAAACAGTAATTTCTCCGCATTGCAAGGTGCAATTCTGAAATTTTTTGCTTTTTCCTGCTCCTCTTAGCATGATAAAGAAGATTCAAAGAGAGTGAGATGCCAGCTCCTTTCATTCAGTCAGTAGCTTCAATCATTTCTGGACGTTTTTCAATGGCAAAAATCAATGAATATTGTAAATGCACAAACAGTAATTTTTCCGCATTGCAAGGTGCAATTCTGAAATTTTTTGCTTATTCCTGCTCCTCTTAGCATGATAAAGTAGATTCAAAGAGAGTGAGGTGCCAGCTCCTTTCATTCAGTCAGTAGCTTCAAACATTTCTGGTATATGAATAACGTTTTTCAATGGCAAAAATCAATGAATATTGTAAATGCACAAACAGTTATTTCTCCGCATTGCAAGGTGCAATTCTGAAATTTTTTGCTTTTTCCTGCTCCTCTTAGCATGATAAAGAAGATTCAAAGAGAGTGAGATGCCAGCTCCTTTCATTCAGTCAGTAGCTTCAGTCATTTCTGGACGTTTTTCAATGGCAAAAATCAATGAATATTGTAAATGCACAAACAGTAATTTCTCCGCATTGCAAAGTGCAATTCTGAAATTTTTTGCTTTTTCCTGCTCCTCTTAGCATGATAAAGAAGATTCAAAGAGAGTGAGATGCCAGCTCCTTTCATTCAGTCAGTAGCTTCAAACATTTCTGGTATATGAATAACATGATGTTTTTCAATGGCAAAAATCAATGAATATTGTAAATGCACAAACAGTAATTTCTCCGCATTGCAAGGTGCAATTCTGAAATTTTTTGCTTTTTCCTGCTCCTCTTAGCATGATAAAGAAGATTCAAAGAGAGTGAGATGCCAGCTCCTTTCATTCAGTCAGTAGCTTCAATCATTTCTGGACGTTTTTCAATGGCAAAAATCAATGAATATTGTAAATGCACAAACAGTAATTTCTCCGCATTGCAAGGTGCAATTCTGAAATTTTTTGCTTTTTCCTGCTCCTCTTAGCATGATAAAGAAGATTCAAAGAGAGTGAGATGCCAGCTCCTTACATTCAGTCAGTAGCTTCAATCATTTCTGGTAAATGAATAACATGATGTTTTTCAATGGCAAAAATCAATGAATTTTGTAAATGCACAAACAGTAATTTCTCCGCATTGCAAGGCGCAATTCTGAAATTTTTTGCTTTTTCCTGCTCCTCTTAGCATGATAAAGAAGATTCAAAGAGAGTGAGATGCCAGCTCCTTTCAATCAGTCAGTAGCTTCAATCATTTCTGGACGTTTTTCAATGGCAAAAATCAATGAATATTGTAAATGCACAAACAGTAATTTCTCCGCATTGCAAGGTGCAATTCTGAAATTTTTTGCTTTTTCCTGCTCCTCTTAGCATGATAAAGAAGATTCAAAGAGAGTGAGATGCCAGCTCCTTTCATTCAGTCAGTAGCTTCAATCATTTCTGGACGTTTTTCAATGGCAAAAATCAATGAATATTGTAAATGCACAAACAGTAATTTTTCCGCATTGCAAGGTGCAATTCTGAAATTTTTTGCTTATTCCTGCTCCTCTTAGCATGATAAAGTAGATTCAAAGAGAGTGAGGTGCCAGCTCCTTTCATTCAGTCAGTAGCTTCAAACATTTCTGGTATATGAATAACGTTTTTCAATGGCAAAAATCAATGAATATTGTAAATGCACAAACAGTAATTTCTCCGCATTGCAAGGTGCAATTCTGAAATTTTTTGCTTTTTCCTGCTCCTCTTAGCATGATAAAGAAGATTCAAAGAGAGTGAGATGCCAGCTCCTTTCATTCAGTCAGTAGCTTCAGTCATTTCTGGACGTTTTTCAATGGCAAAAATCAATGAATATTGTAAATGCACAAACAGTAATTTCTCCGCATTGCAAAGTGCAATTCTGAAATTTTTTGCTTTTTCCTGCTCCTCTTAGCATGATAAAGAAGATTCAAAGAGAGTGAGATGCCAGCTCCTTTCATTCAGTCAGTAGCTTCAAACATTTCTGGTATAAACATTTCTGGATGTTTTTCAATGGCAAAAATCAATGAATATTGTAAATGCACAAACAGTAATATCTCCACATTGCAAGGTGCAATGCTGAAATTTTTTGCTTTTTCCTGCTAATCCTAGGATGATAAAGAAGATTCAAATAGAGTGAGATGCCAGCTCCTTTCATTCAGTCAGTAGCTTCAAACATTTCTGGACGTTTTTCAATGGCAAAAATCAATGAATATTGTAAATGCACAAACAGTAATATCTCCACATTGCAAGGTGCAATTCTGAAATTTTTTGCTTTTTCCTGCTAATCCTAGCATGATAAAGAAGATTCAAAGAGAGTGAGATGTCAGCTCCTTTCATTCAGTCAGTAGCTTCAAACATTTCTGGTACATGAATAACATGATGTTTTTCAATGGCAAAAATCAATGAATATTGTAAATGCACAAACAGTAATATCTCCACATTGCAAGGTGCAATTCTGAAATTTTTTGCTTTTTCCTGCTAATCCTAGCATGATAAAGAAGATTCAAAGAGAGTGAGATGCCAGCTCCTTTCATTCAGTCAGTAGCTTCAAACATTTCTGGACGTTTTTCAATGGCAAAAATCAATGAATATTGTAAATGCACAAACAGTAATATCTCCACATTGCAAGGTGCAATTCTGAAATTTTTTGCTTTTTCCTGCTACTCCTAGCATGATAAAGAAGATTCAAAGAGAGTGAGATGCCAGCTCCTTTCATTCAGTCAGTAGCTTCAAACATTTCTGGACGTTTTTCAATGGCAAAAATCAATGAATATTGTAAATGCACAAACAGTAATATCTCCACATTGCAAGGTGCAATTCTGAAATTTTTTGCTTTTTCCTGCTAATCCTAGCATGATAAAGAAGATTCAAAGAGAGTGAGATGCCAGCTCCTTTCATTCAGTCAGTAGCTTCAAACATTTCTGGACGTTTTTCAATGGCAAAAATCAATGAATATTGTAAATGCACAAACAGTAATTTTTCCGCATTGCAAGGTGCAATTCTGAAATTTTTTGCTTTTTCCTGCTCCTCTTAGCATGATAAAGAAGATTCAAAGAGAGTGAGATGCCAGCTCCTTTCATTCAGTCAGTAGCTTCAATCATTTCTGGTATATGAATAACATGATGTTTTTCAATGGCAAAAATCAATGAATATTGTAAATGCACAAACAGTAATTTCTCCGCATTGCAAGGTGCAATTCTGAAATTTTTTGCTTTTTCCTGCTCCTCTTAGCATGATAAAGAAGATTCAAAGAGTGAGATGCCAGCTCCTTTCATTCAGTCAGTAGCTTCAATCATTTCTGGACGTTTTTCAATGGCAAAAATCAATGAATATTGTAAATGCACAAACAGTAATTTCTCCGCATTGCAAGGTGCAATTCTGAATTTTTTTGCTTTTTCCTGCTCCTCTTAGCATGATAAACAAGATTCAAAGAGAGTGAGATGCCAGCTCCTTTCATTCAGTCAGTAGCTTCAATCATTTCTGGACGTTTTTCAATGGCAAAAATCAATGAATATTGTAAATGCACAAACAGTAATTTCTCCGCATTGCAAGGTGCAATTCTGAAATTTTTTGCTTTTTCCTGCTCCTCTTAGCATGATAAAGAAGATTCAAAGAGAGTGAGATGCCAGCTCCTTTCATTCAGTCAGTAGCTTCAAACATTTCTGGTATATGAATAACATGATGTTTTTCAATGGCAAAAATCAATGAATATTGTAAATGCACAAACAGTAATTTCTCCGCATTGCAAGGTGCAAGTCTGAAATTTTTTGCTTTTTCCTGCTCCTCTTAGCATGATAAAGAAGATTCAAAGAGAGTGAGATGCCAGCTACTTTCATTCAGTCAGTAGCTTCAATCATTTCTGGACGTTTTTCAATGGTAAAAATCAATGAATATTGTAAATGCACAAACAGTAATTTCTCCACATTGCAAGGTGCAATTCTGAAATTTTTTGTTTTTTCCTGCTCCTCTTAGCATGATAAAGAAGATTCAAAGAGAGTGAGATGCCAGCTCCTTTCATTCAGTCAGTAGCTTCAAACATTTCTGGTATATGAATAACATGATGTTTTTCAATGGCAAAAATCAATGAATATTGTAAATGCACAAACAGTAATTTCTCTGGATTGCAAGGTGCAATTCTGAAATGTTTTGCTTTTTCCTGCTCCTCTTAGCATGATAAAGAAGATTCAAAGAGAGTGAGATGCCAGCTACTTTCATTCAGTCAGTAGCTTCAATCATTTCTGGACGTTTTTCAATGGTAAAAATCAATGAATATTGTAAATGCACAAACAGTAATTTCTCCACATTGCAAGGTGCAATTCTGAAATTTTTTGCTTTTTCCTGCTCCTCTTAGCATGATAAAGAAGATTCAAAGAGAGTGAGATGCCAGCTCCTTTCATTCAGTCAGTAGTTTCAAACATTTCTGGTATATGAATAACATGATGTTTTTCAATGGCAAAAATCAATGAATATTGTAAATGCACAAACAGTAATTTCTCCGCATTGCAAGGTGCAATTCTGAAATTTTTTGCTTTTTCCTGCTCCACTTAGCATGATAAAGAAGATTCAAAGAGAGTGAGATGCCAGCTCCTTTCATTCAGTCAGTAGCTTCAATCATTTCTGGACGTTTTTCAATGGTAAAAATCAATGAATATTGTAAATGCACAAACAGTAATTTCTCCACATTGCAAGGTGCAATTCTGAAATTTTTTGCTTTTTCCTGCTCCTCTTAGCATGATAAAGAAGATTCAAAGAGAGTGAGATGCCAGCTCCTTTCATTCAGTCAGTAGCTTCAAACATTTCTGGTATATGAATAACATGATGTTTTTCAATGGCAAAAATCAATGAATATTGTAAATGCACAAACAGTAATTTCTCCGCATTGCAAGGTGCAATTCTGAAATTTTTTGCTTTTTCCTGCTCCTCTTAGCATGACAAAGAAGATTCAAAGAGAGTAAGATGCCAGCTCCTTTCATTCAGTCAGTAGCTTCTATCATTTCTGGTATATGAATAACATGATGTTTTTCAATGGCAAAAATCAATGAATATTGTAAATGCACAAACAGTAATTTCTCCGCATTGCAAGGTGCAATTCTGAAATTTTTTGCTTTTTCCTGCTCCTCTTAGCATGATAAAGAAGATTCAAAGAGAGTGAGATGCCAGCTCCTTTCATTCAGTCAGTAGCTTCAATCATTTCTGGACGTTTTTCAATGGCAAAAATCAATGAATATTGTAAATGCACAAACAGTAATTTCTCCGCATTGCAAGGTGCAATTCTGAAATTTTTTGCTTTTTCCTGCTCCTCTTAGCATGATAAAGAAGATTCAAAGAGAGTGAGATGCCAGCTCCTTTCATTCAGTCAGTAGCTTCAATCATTTCTGGATGTTTTTCAATGGCAAAAATCAATGAATATTGTAAATGCACAAACTGTAATTTCTCCGCATTGCAAGGTGCAATTCTGAAATTTTTTGCTTTTTCCTGCTCCTCTTAGCATGATAAAGAAGATTCAAAGAGAGTGAGATGCCAGCTCCTTTCATTCAGTCAGTAGCTTCAATCATTTCTGGACGTTTTTCAATGGCAAAAATCAATGAATATTGTAAATGCACAAACAGTAATTTCTCCGCATTGCAAGGTGCAATTCTGAAATTTTTTGCTTTTTCCTGCTCCTCTTAGCATGATAAAGAAGATTCAAAGAGAGTGAGATGCCAGCTCCTTTCATTCAGTCAGTACCTTCAATCATTTCTGGATGTTTTTCAATGGCAAAAATCAATGAATATTGTAAATGCACAAACAGTAATTTCTCCGCATTGCAAGGTGCAATTCTGAAATTTTTTGCTTTTTCCCGCTCCTCTTAGCATGATAAAGAAGATTCAAAGAGAGTGAGGTGCCAGCTCCTTTCATTCAGTCAGTAGCTTCAAACATTTCTGGTATATGAATAACATGTTTTTCAATGGCAAAAATCATTGAATATTGTAAATGCACAAACAGTAATTTCTCCGCATTGCAAGGTGCAATTCTGAAATTTTTTGATTTTTCCTGCTCCTCTTAGCATGATAAAGAAGATTCAAAGAGAGTGAGATGCCAGCTCCTTTCATTCAGTCAGTAGCTTCAATCATTTATGGACGTTTTTCAATGGCAAAAATCAATGAATATTGTAAATGCACAAACAGTAATTTCTCCGCATTGCAAGGTGCAATTCTGAAATTTTTTGCTTTTTCCTGCTCCTCTTAGCATGATAAAGAAGATTCAAAGAGAGTGAGATGCCAGCTCCTTTCATTCAGTCAGTAGCTTCAATCATTTCTGGACGTTTTTCAATGGCAAAAATCAATGAATATTGTAAATGCACAAACAGTAATTTCTCCGCATTGCAAGGTGCAATTCTGAAATTTTTTGCTTTTTCCTGCTCCTCTTAGCATGATAAAGAAGATTCAAAGAGAGTGAGATGCCAGCTCCTTTCATTCAGTCAGTAGCTTCAAACATTTCTGGTATATGAATAACATGATGTTTTTCAATGGCAAAAATCAATGAATATTGTAAATGCACAAACAGTAATTTCTCCGCATTGCAAGGTGCAAGTCTGAAATTTTTTGCTTTTTCCTGCTCCTCTTAGCATGATAAAGAAGATTCAAAGAGAGTGAGATGCCAGCTACTTTCATTCAGTCAGTAGCTTCAATCATTTCTGGACGTTTTTCAATGGTAAAAATCAATGAATATTGTAAATGCACAAACAGTAATTTCTCCACATTGCAAGGTGCAATTCTGAAATTTTTTGCTTTTTCCTGCTCCTCTTAGCATGATAAAGAAGATTCAAAGAGAGTGAGATGCCAGCTCCTTTCATTCAGTCAGTAGCTTCAAACATTTCTGGTATATGAATAACATGATGTTTTTCAATGGCAAAAATCAATGAATATTGTAAATGCACAAACAGTAATTTCTCCGCATTGCAAGGTGCAATTCTGAAATTTTTTGCTTTTTCCTGCTCCTCTTAGCATGATAAAGAAGATTCAAAGAGAGTGAGATGCCAGCTCCTTTCATTCAGTCAGTAGCTTCAAACATTTCTGGTATATGAATAACATGATGTTTTTCAATGGCAAAAATCAATGAATACTGTAAATGCACAAAGAGTAATTTCTCCGCATTGCAAGGTGCAATTCTGAAATTTTTTGCTTTTTCCTGCTCCTCTTAGCATGATAAAGAAGATTCAAAGAGAGTGAGATGCCAGCTCCTTTCATTCAGTCAGTAGCTTCAATCATTTCTGGACGTTTTTCAATGGCAAAAATCAATGAATATTGTAAATGCACAAACAGTAATTTCTCCGCATTGCAAGGTGCAATTCTGAAATTTTTTGCTTTTTCCTGCTCCTCTTAGCATGATAAAGAAGATTCAAAGAGAGTGAGATGCCAGCTCCTTTCATTCAGTCAGTAGCTTCAAACATTTCTGGTATATGAATAACATGATGTTTTTCAATGGCAAAAATCAATGAATATTGTAAATGCACAAAGAGTAATTTCTCCGCATTGCAAGGTGCAATTCTGAAATTTTTTGCTTTTTCCTGCTCCTCTTAGCATGATAAAGAAGATTCAAAGAGAGTGAGATGCCAGCTCCTTTCATTCAGTCAGTAGCTTCAAACATTTCTGGACGTTTTTCAATGGCAAAATCAATGAATATTGTAAATGCACAAACAGTAATATCTCCACATTGCAAGGTGCAATTCTGAAATTTTTTGCTTTTTCCTGTTAATCCTAGCATGATAAAGAAGATTCAAAGACAGTGAGATGCCAGCTCCTTTCATTCAGTCAGTAGCTTCAAACATTTCTGGTATATGAAAAACATGTATTTCAATGGCAAAAATCAATGAATATTGTAAATGCACAAACAGTAATATCTCCACATTGCAAGGTGCAATTCTGAAATTTTTTGCTTTTTCCTGCTAATCCTAGCATGATAAAGAAGATTCAAAGAGAGTGAGATGCCAGCTCCTTTCATTCCGTCAGTAGCTTCAAACATTTCTGGTATATGAAAAACATGTTTTTCAATGGCAAAAATCAATGAATATTGTAAATGCACAAACAGTAATATCTCCACATTGCAAGGTGCAATTCTGAAATTTTTTGCCTTTTCCTGCTAATCCTAGCATGATAAAGAAGATTCAAAGAGAGTGAGATGCCAGCTCCTTTCATTCAGTCAGTAGCTTCAAACATTTCTGGACGTTTTTCAATGGCAAAATCAATGAATATTGTAAATGCACAAACAGTAATATCTCCACATTGCAAGGTGCAATTCTGAAATTTTTTGCTTTTTCCTGCTAATCCTAGCATGATAAAGAAGATTCAAAGAGAGTGAGATGCCAGCTAGTTTCATTCAGTGTGGAGAAATTACTGTTTGTGCATTTACAATATTCATTGATTTTTACCATTGAAAAACGTCCAGAAATGATTGAAGCTACTGACTGAATGAAAGGAGCTGGCATCTCACTCTCTTTGAATCTTCTTTATCATGCTAAGAGGAGCAGGAAAAAGCAAAAAATTTCAGAATTGCACCTTGCAATGGGGAGAAATTACTGTTTGTGCATTTACAATATTCATTGATTTTTGCCATTGAAAAACATCCAGAAATGATTGAAGCTACTGACTGAATGAAAGGAGCTGGCATTTCACTCTCTTTGAATCTTCTTTATCATGCTAAGAGGAGCAGGAAAAAGCAAAAAATTTCAGAATTGCACCTTGCAATGCGGAGAAATTACTGTTTGTGCATTTACAATATTCATTGATTTTTGCCATTGTTAAACATCATGTTATTCATATACCAGAAATGATTGAAGCTACTGACTGAATGAAAGGAGCTGGCATCTCACTCTCTTTGAATCTTCTTTATCATGCTAAGAGGAGCAGGAAAAAGCAAAAAATTTCAGAATTGCACCTTGCAATGCGGAGAAATTACTGTTTGTGCATTTACAATATTCATTGATTTTTGCCATTGAAAAACGTCCAGAAATGTTTGAAGCTACTGACTGAATGAAAGGAGCTGGCATCTCACTCTCTTTGAATCTTCTTTATCATGCTAAGAGGAGCAGGAAAAAGCAAAAAATTTCAGAATTGCACTTTGCAATGCGGAGAAATTACTGTTTATGCATTTACAATATTCATTGATTTTTGCCATTGAAAAACGTCCAGAAATGATTGAAGCTACTGACTGAATGAAAGGAGCTGGCATCTCACTCTCTTTGAATCTTCTTTATCATGCTAAGAGGAGCAGGAAAATGCAAAAAATTTCAGAATTGCTCCTTGCAATGCGGAGAAATTACTGTTTGTGCATTTACAATATTCATTGATTTTTGCCATTGAAAAACATCATGTTATTCATATACCAGAAATGTTTGAAGCTACTGACTGAATGAAAGGAGCTGGCATGTCACTCTCTTTGAATCTTCTTTATCATGCTAAAAGGAGCAGGAAAAAGCAAAAAATTTCAGAATTGCACCTTGCAATGCGGAGAAATTACTGTTTGTGCATTTACAATATTCATTGATTTTTGCCATTGAAAAACGTCCAGAAATGATTGAAGCTACTGACTGAATGAAAGGAGCTGGCATCTCAGTCTCTTTGAATCTTCTTTATCATGCTAAGAGGAGCAGGAAAAAGCAAAAAATTTCAGAATTGCACCTTGCAATGCGGAGAAATTACTGTTTGTGCATTTACAATATTCATTGATTTTTGCCATTGAAAAACATCATGTTATTCATATACCAGAAATGATTGAAGCTACTGACTGAATGAAAGGAGCTGGCATCTCACTCTCTTTGAATCTTCTTTATCATGCTAAGAGGAGCAGGAAAAAGCAAAAAATTTCAGAATTGCACCTTGCAATGCGGAGAAATTACTGTTTGTGCATTTACAATATTCATTGATTTTTGCCATTGAAAAACGTCCAGAAATGATTGAAGCTACTGACTGAATGAAAGGAGCTGGCATCTCAGTCTCTTTGAATCTTCTTTATCATGCTAAGAGGAGCAGGAAAAAGCAAAAAATTTCAGAATTGCACCTTGCAATGCGGAGAAATTACTGTTTGTGCATTTACAATATTCATTGATTTTTGCCATTGAAAAACATCATGTTATTCATATACCAGAAATGATTGAAGCTACTGACTGAATGAAAGGAGCTGGCATCTCACTCTCTTTGAATCTTCTTTATCATGCTAAGAGGAGCAGGAAAAAGCAAAAAATTTCAGAATTGCACCTTGCAATGCCGAGAAATTACTGTTTGTGCATTTACAATATTCATTGATTTTTGCCATTGAAAAACGTCCAGAAATGTTTGAAGCTACTGACTGAATGAAAGGAGCTGGCATCTCACTCTCTTTGAATCTTCTTTATCATGCTAAGAGGAGCAGGAAAAAGCAAAAAATTTCAGAATTGCACTTTGCAATGCGGAGAAATTACTGTTTATGCATTTACAATATTCATTGATTTTTGCCATTGAAAAACGTCCAGAAATGATTGAAGCTACTGACTGAATGAAAGGAGCTGGCATCTCACTCTCTTTGAATCTTCTTTATCATGCTAAGAGGAGCAGGAAAATGCAAAAAATTTCAGAATTGCTCCTTGCAATGCGGAGAAATTACTGTTTGTGCATTTACAATATTCATTGATTTTTGCCATTGAAAAACATCATGTTATTCATATACCAGAAATGTTTGAAGCTACTGACTGAATGAAAGGAGCTGGCATGTCACTCTCTTTGAATCTTCTTTATCATGCTAAAAGGAGCAGGAAAAAGCAAAAAATTTCAGAATTGCACCTTGCAATGCGGAGAAATTACTGTTTGTGCATTTACAATATTCATTGATTTTTGCCATTGAAAAACGTCCAGAAATGATTGAAGCTACTGACTGAATGAAAGGAGCTGGCATCTCAGTCTCTTTGAATCTTCTTTATCATGCTAAGAGGAGCAGGAAAAAGCAAAAAATTTCAGAATTGCACCTTGCAATGCGGAGAAATTACTGTTTGTGCATTTACAATATTCATTGATTTTTGCCATTGAAAAACATCATGTTATTCATATACCAGAAATGATTGAAGCTACTGACTGAATGAAAGGAGCTGGCATCTCACTCTCTTTGAATCTTCTTTATCATGCTAAGAGGAGCAGGAAAAAGCAAAAAATTTCAGAATTGCACCTTGCAATGCGGAGAAATTACTGTTTGTGCATTTACAATATTCATTGATTTTTGCCATTGAAAAACATCATGTTATTCATATACCAGAAATGTTTGAAGCTACTGACTGAATGAAAGGAGCTGGCATCTCACTCTCTTTGAATCTTCTTTATCATGCTAAGAGGAGCAGGAAAAAGCAAAAAATTTCAGAATTGCACCTTGCAATGCGGAGAAATTACTGTTTGTGCATTTACAATATTCATTGATTTTTGCCATTGAAAAACGTCCAGAAATGATTGAAGCTACTGACTGAATGAAAGGAGCTGGCATCTCACTCTCTTTGAATCTTCTTTATCATGCTAAGAGGAGCAGGAAAAGGCAAAAAATTTCAGAATTGCACCTTGCAATGCGGAGAAATTACTGTTTGTGCATTTACAATATTCATTGATTTTTGCCATTGAAAAACATCATGTTATTCATATACCAGAAATGTTTGAAGCTACTGACTGAATGAAAGGAGCTGGCATCTCACTCTCTTTGAATCTTCTTTATCATGCTAAGAGGAGCAGGAAAAAGCAAAAAATTTCAGAATTGCACCTTGCAATGCGAATAAATTACTGTTTGTGCATTTACAATATTCATTGATTTTTGCCATTGAAAAACATCATGTTATTCATATACCAGAAATGATTGAAGCTACTGACTGAATGAAAGGAGCTGGCATCTCACTCTCTTTGAATCTTCTTTATCATGCTAAGAGGAGCAGGAAAAAGCAAAAAATTTCAGAATTGCACCTTGCAATGCGGAGAAATTACTGTTTGTGCATTTACAATATTCATTGATTTTTGCCATTGAAAAACATCATGTTATTCATATACCAGAAATGATTGAAGCTACTGACTGAATGAAAGGAGCTGGCATCTCACTCTCTTTGAATCTTCTTTATCATGCTAAGAGGAGCAGGAAAAAGCAAAAAATTTCAGAATTGCACCTCGCAATGCGGAGAAATTACTGTTTGTGCATTTACAATATTCATTGATTTTTGCCATTGAAAAACGTCCAGAAATGATTGAAGCTACTGACTGAATGAAAGGAGCTGGCATCTCACTCTCTTTGAATCTTCTTTATCATGCTAAGAGGAGCAGGAAAAAGCAAAAAATTTCAGAATTGCACCTTGCAATGCGGAGAAATTGCTGTTTGTGCATTTACAAAATTCATTGATTTTTGCCATTGAAAAACATCATGTTATTCATATACCAGAAATGTTTGAAGCTACTGACTGAATGAAAGGAGCTGGCATCTCACTCTCTTTGAATCTTCTTTATCATGCTAAGAGGAGCAGGAAAAAGCAAAAAATTTCAGAATTGCACCTTGCAATGCGGAGAAATTACTGTTTGTGCATTTACAATATTCATTGATTTTTGCCATTGAAAAACGTCCAGAAATGATTGAAGCTACTGACTGAATGAAAGGAGCTGGCATCTCACTCTCTTTGAATCTTCTTTATCATGCTAAGAGGAGCAGGAAAAAGCAAAAAATTTCAGAATTGCACCTTGCAATGCGGAGAAATTACTGTTTGTGCATTTACAATATACATTGATTTTTGCCATTGAAAAACGTCCAGAAATGATTGAAGCTACTGACTGAATGAAAGGAGCTGGCATCTCACTCTCTTTGAATCTTCTTTATCATGCTAAGAGGAGCAGGAAAAAGCAAAAAATTTCAGAATTGCACCTTGCAATGCGGAGAAATTACTGTTTGTGCATTTACAATATACATTGATTTTTGCCATTGAAAAACGTCCAGAAATGATTGAAGCTACTGACTGAATGAAAGGAGCTGGCATCTCACTCTCTTTGAATCTTCTTTATCATGCTAAGAGGAGCAGGAAAAAGCAAAAAATTTCAGAATTGCACCTTGCAATGCGGAGAAATTACTGTTTGTGCATTTACAATATTCATTGATTTTTGCCATTGAAAAACGTCCAGAAATGATTGAACCTACCGACTGAATGAAAGGAGCTGGCATCTCACTCTCTTTGAATCTTCTTTATCATGCTAAGAGGAGCAGGAAAAAGCAAAAAATTTCAGAATTGCACCTTGCAATGCGGAGAAATTACTGTTTGTGCATTTACAATATTCATTGATTTTTGCCATTGAAAAACGTCCAGAAATGATTGAAGCTACTGACTGAATGAAAGGAGCTGGCATCTCACTCTCTTTGAATCTTCTTTATCATGCTAAGAGGAGCAGGAAAAAGCAAAAAATTTCAGAATTGCACCTTGCAATGCGGAGAAATTACTGTTTGTGCATTTACAATATTCATTGATTTTTGCCATTGAAAAACATCATGTTATTCATATACCAGAAATGTTTGAAGCTACTGACTGAATGAAAGGAGCTGGCATGTCACTCTCTTTGAATCTTCTTTATCATGCTAAGAGGAGCAGGAAAAAGCAAAAAATTTCAGAATTGCACCTTGCAATGCGGAGAAATTACTGTTTGTGCATTTACAATATTCATTGATTTTTGCCATTGAAAAACGTCCAGAAATGATTGAAGCTACTGACTGAATGAAAGGAGCTGGCATCTCACTCTCTTTGAATCTTCTTTATCATGCTAAGAGGAGCAGGAAAAAGCAAAAAATTTCAGAATTGCACCTTGCAATGCGGAGAAATTACTGTTTGTGCATTTACAATATTCATTGATTTTTGCCATTGAAAAACATCATGTTATTCATATACCAGAAATGATTGAAGCTACTGACTGAATGAAAGGAGCTGGCATCTCACTCTCTTTGAATCTTCTTTATCATGTTAAGAGGAGCAGGAAAAAGCAAAAAATTTCAGAATTGCACCTTGCAATGCGGAGAAATTACTGTTTGTGCATTTACAATATTCATTGATTTTTGCCATTGAAAAACGTCCAGAAATGATTGAAGCTACTGACTGAATGAAAGGAGCTGGCATCTCACTCTCTTTGAATCTTCTTTATCATGCTAAGAGGAGCAGGAAAAAGCAAAAAATTTCAGAATTGCACCTTGCAATGCGGAGAAATTACTGTTTGTGCATTTACAATATTCATTGATTTTTGCCATTGAAAAACATCATGTTATTCATATACCAGAAATGTTTGAAGCTACTGACTGAATGAAAGGAGCTGGAATCTCACTCTCTTTGAATCTTCTTTATCATGCTAAGAGGAGCAGGAAAAAGCAAAAAATTTCAGAATTGCACCTTGCAATGCGGAGAAATTACTGTTTGTGCATTTACAATATTCATTGATTTTTGCCATTGAAAAACGTCCAGAAATGATTGAAGCTACTGACTGAATGAAAGGAGCTGGCATCTCACTCTCTTTGAATCTTCTTTATCATGCTAAGAGGAGCAGGAAAAGGCAAAAAATTTCAGAATTGCACCTTGCAATGCGGAGAAATTACTGTTTGTGCATTTACAATATTCATTGATTTTTGCCATTGAAAAACATCATGTTATTCATATACCAGAAATGTTTGAAGCTACTGACTGAATGAAAGGAGCTGGCATCTCACTCTCTTTGAATCTTCTTTATCATGCTAAGAGGAGCAGGAAAAACCAAAAAATTTCAGAATTGCACCTTGCAATGCGAATAAATTACTGTTTGTGCATTTACAATATTCATTGATTTTTGCCATTGAAAAACATCATGTTATTCATATACCAGAAATGATTGAAGCTACTGACTGAATGAAAGGAGCTGGCATCTCACTCTCTTTGAATCTTCTTTATCATGCTAAGAGGAGCAGGAAAAAGCAAAACATTTCAGAATTGCACCTTGCAATGCGGAGAAATTACTGTTTGTGCATTTACAATATTCATTGATTTTTGCCATTGAAAAACGTCCAGAAATGATTGAAGCTACTGACTGAATGAAAGGAGCTGGCATCTCACTCTCTTTGAATCTTCTTTATCATGCTAAGAGGAGCAGGAAAAAGCAAAAAATTTCAGAATTGCACCTTGCAATGCGGAGAAATTGCTGTTTGTGCATTTACAAAATTCATTGATTTTTGCCATTGAAAAACATCATGTTATTCATATACCAGAAATGTTTGAAGCTACTGACTGAATGAAAGGAGCTGGCATCTCACTCTCTTTGAATCTTCTTTATCATGCTAAGAGGAGCAGGAAAAAGCAAAACATTTCAGAATTGCACCTTGCAATGCGGAGAAATTACTGTTTGTGCATTTACAATATTCATTGATTTTTGCCATTGAAAAACGTCCAGAAATGATTGAAGCTACTGACTGAATGAAAGGAGCTGGCATCTCACTCTCTTTGAATCTTCTTTATCATGCTAAGAGGAGCAGGAAAAAGCAAAAAATTTCAGAATTGCACCTTGCAATGCGGAGAAATTACTGTTTGTGCATTTACAATATTCATTGATTTTTGCCATTGAAAAACGTCCAGAAATGATTGAAGCTACTGACTGAATGAAAGGAGCTGGCATCTCACTCTCTTTGAATCTTCTTTATCATGCTAAGAGGAGCAGGAAAAAGCAAAAAATTTCAGAATTGCACCTTGCAATGCGGAGAAATTACTGTTTGTGCATTTACAATATACATTGATTTTTGCCATTGAAAAACGTCCAGAAATGATTGAAGCTACTGACTGAATGAAAGGAGCTGGCATCTCACTCTCTTTGAATCTTCTTTATCATGCTAAGAGGAGCAGGAAAAAGCAAAAAATTTCAGAATTGCACCTTGCAATGCGGAGAAATTACTGTTTGTGCATTTACAATATTCATTGATTTTTGCCGTTGAAAAAAGTCCAGAAATGATTGAAGCTACTGACTGAATGAAAGGAGCTGGCATCTCACTCTCTTTGAATCTTCTTTATCATGCTAAGAGGAGCAGGAAAAAGCAAAAAATTTCAGAATTGCACCTTGCAATGCGGAGAAATTACTGTTTGTGCATTTACAATATTCATTGATTTTTGCCATTGAAAAACATCATGTTATTCATATACCAGAAATGATTGAAGCTACTGACTGAATGAAAGGAGCTGGCATCTCACTCTCTTTGAATCTTCTTTATCATGCTAAGAGGAGCAGGAAAAAGAAAGAAATTTCAGAATTGCACCTTGCAATGCGGAGAAATTACTGTTTGTGCATTTACAATATTCATTGATTTTTGCCATTGAAAAACATCATGTTATTCATATACCAGAAATGTTTGAAGCTACTGACTGAATGAAAGGAGCTGGCATCTCACTCTCTTTGAATCTTCTTTATCATGCTAAGAGGAGCAGGAAAAAGCAAAAAATTTCAGAATTGCACCTTGCAATGTGGAGAAATTACTGTTTGTGCATTTACAATATTCATTGATTTTTACCATTGAAAAACGTCCAGAAATGATTGAAGCTACTGACTGAATGAAAGTAGCTGCCATCTCACTCTCTTTGAATCTTTTTTATCATGCTAAGAGGAGCAGGAAAAAGCAAAAAATTTCAGACTTGCACCTTGCAATGCGGAGAAATTACTGTTTGTGCATTTACAATATTCATTGATTTTTGCCATTGAAAAACATCATGTTATTCATATACCAGAAATGTTTGAAGCTACTGACTGAATGAAAGGAGCTGGCATCTCACTCTCTTTGAATCTTCTTTATCATGCTAAGAGGAGCAGGAAAAAGCAAAAAATTTCAGAATTGCACCTTGCAATGCGGAGAAATTACTTTTTGTGCATTTACAATATTCATTGATTTTTGCCATTGAAAAACGTCCAGAAATGATTGAAGCTACTGACTGAATGAAAGGAGCTGGCATCTCACTCTCTTTGAATCTTCTTTATCATGCTAAGAGGAGCAGGAAAAAGCAAAAAATTTCAGAATTGCACCTTGCAATGCGGAGAAATTACTGTTTGTGCATTTACAATATTCATTGATTTTTGCCATTGAAAAACGTCCAGAAATGATTGAAGCTACTGACTGAATGAAAGGAGCTGGCATCTCACTCTCTTTGAATCTTCTTTATCATGCTAAGAGGAGCAGGAAAAAGCAAAAAATTTCAGAATTGCACCTTGCAATGCGGAGAAATTACTGTTTGTGCATTTACAATATTCATTGATTTTTGCCATTGAAAAACATGTAATTCATATACCAGAAATGTTTGAAGCTACTGACTGAATGAAAGGAGCTGGCACCTCACTCTCTTTGAATCTTCTTTATCATGCTAAGAGGAGCGGGAAAAAGCAAAAAATTTCAGAATTGCACCTTGCAATGCGGAGAAATTACTGTTTGTGCATTTACAATATTCATTGATTTTTGCCATTGAAAAACGTCCAGAAATGATTGAAGGTACTGACTGAATGAAAGGAGCTGGCATCTCACTCTCTTTGAATCTTCTTTATCATGCTAAGAGGAGCAGGAAAAAGCAAAAAATTTCAGAATTGCACCTTGCAATGCGGAGAAATTACTGTTTGTGCATTTACAATATTCATTGATTTTTGCCATTGAAAAACGTCCAGAAATGATTGAAGCTACTGACTGAATGAAAGGAGCTGGCATCTCACTCTCTTTGAATCTTCTTTATCATGCTAAGAGGAGCAGGAAAAAGCAAAAAATTTCAGAATTGCACCTTGCAATGCGGAGAAATTACAGTTTGTGCATTTACAATATTCATTGATTTTTGCCATTGAGAAACGTCCAGAAATGATTGAAGCTACTGACTGAATGAAAGGAGCTGGCATCTCACTCTCTTTGAATCTTCTTTATCATGCTAAGAGGAACAGGAAAAAGCAAAAAATTTCAGAATTGCACCTTGCAATGCGGAGAAATTACTGTTTGTGCATTTACAATATTCATTGATTTTTGCCATTGAAAAACATCATGTTATTTATATACCAGAAATGTTTGAAGCTACTGACTGAATGAAAGGAGCTTACATCTCACTCTCTTTGAATCTTCTTTATCATGCTAAGAGGAGCAGGAAAAAGCAAAAAATTTCAGAATTGCACCTTGCAATGTGGAGAAATTACTGTTTGTGCATTTACAATATTCATTGATTTTTACCATTGAAAAACGTCCAGAAATGATTGAAGCTACTGACTGAATGAAAGTAGCTGGCATCTCACTCTCTTTGAATTTTCTTTATCATGCTAAGAGGAGCAGGAAAAAGCAAAAAATTTCAGACTTGCACCTTGCAATGCGGAGAAATTACTGTTTGTGCATTTACAATATTCATTGATTTTTGCCATTGAAAAACATCATGTTATTCATATACCAGAAATGTTTGAAGCTACTGACTGAATGAAAGGAGCTGGCATCTCACTCTCTTTGAATCTTCTTTATCATGCTAAGAGGAGCAGGAAAAAGCAAAAAATTTCAGAATTGCACCTTGCAATGCGGAGAAATTACTGTTTGTGCATTTACAATATTCATTGATTTTTGCCATTGAAAAACATCATGTTATTCATATACAAGAAATGTTTGAAGCTACTGACTGAATGAAAGGAGCTGGCATCTCAATCTCTTTGAATCTTCTTTATCATGCTAAGAGGAGCAGGAAAAAGCAAAAAATTTCAGAATTGCACCTTGCAATGTGGAGAAATTACTGTTTGTGCATTTACAATATTCATTGATTTTTACCATTGAAAAACGTCCAGAAATGATTGAAGCTACTGACTGAATGAAAGTAGCTGGCATCTCACTCTCTTTGAATCTTCTTTATCATGCTAAGAGGAGCAGGAAAAAGCAAAAAATTTCAGACTTGCACCTTGCAATGCGGAGAAATTACTATTTGTGCATTTACAATATTCATTGATTTTTGCCATTGAAAAACATCATGTTATTCATATACCAGAAATGTTTGAAGCTACTGACTGAATGAAAGGAGCTGGCATCTCACTCTCTTTGAATCTTCTTTATCATGCTAAGAGGAGCAGGAAAAAGCAAAAAATTTCAGAATTGCACCTTGCAATGCGGAGAAATTACTGTTTGTGCATTTACAATATTCATTGATTTTTGCCATTGAAAAACATCATGTTATTCATATACCAGAAATGTTTGAAGCTACTGACTGAATGAAAGGAGCTGACATCTCACTCTCTTTGAATCTTCTTTATCATGCTAAGAGGAGCAGGAAAAAGCAAAAAATTTCAGAATTGCACCTTGCAATGCGGAGAAATTACTGTTTGTGCATTTACAATATTCATTGATTTTTGCCATTGAAAAATGTCCAGAAATGATTGAAGCTACTGACTGAATGAAAGGAGCTGGCATCTCACTCTCTTTGAATCATGCTAAGAGGAGCAGGAAAAAGCAAAAAATTTCAGAATTGCACCTTGCAATGCGGAGAAATTACTGTTTGTGCATTTACAATATTCATTGATTTTTGCCTTTGAAAAACATCATGTTATTCATATACCAGAAATGTTTGAAGCTACTGACTGAATGAAAGGAGCTGGCATCTCACTCTCTTTGAATCTTCTTTATCATGCTAAGAGGAGCAGGAAAAAGCAAAAAATTTTAGAATTGCACCTTGCAATGTGGAGAAATTACTGTTTGTGCATTTACAATATTCATTGATTTTTACCATTGAAAAACGTCCAGAAATGATTGAAGCTACGGACTGAATGAAAGTAGCTGGCATCTCACTCTCTTTGAATCTTCTTTATCATGCTAAGAGGAGCAGGAAAAAGCAAAAAATTTCAGACTTGCACCTTGCAATGCGGAGAAATTACTGTTTGTGCATTTACAATATTCATTGATTTTTGCCATTGAAAAACATCATGTTATTCATATACCAGAAATGTTTGAAGCTACTGACTGAATGAAAGGAGCTGGCATCTCACTCTCTTTGAATCTTCTTTATCATGCTAAGAGGAGCAGGAAAAAGCAAAAAATTTCAGAATTGCACCTTGCAATGCGGAGAAATTACTGTTTGTGCATTTACAATATTCATTGATTTTTGCCATTGAAAAACGTCCAGAAATGATTGAAGCTACTGACTGAATGAAAGGAGCTGGCATCTCAATCTCTTTGAATCTTCTTTATCATGCTAAGAGGAGCAGGAAAAAGCAAAAAATTTCAGAATTGCACCTTGCAATGCGGAGAAATTACTGTTTGTGCATTTACAATATTCATTGATTTTTGCCATTGAAAAACGTCCAGAAATGATTGAAGCTACTGACTGAATGAAAGGAGCTGGCATCTCACTCTCTTTGAATCTTCTTTATCATGCTAAGAGGAGCAGGAAAAAGCAAAAAATTTCAGAATTGCACCTTGCAATGCGGAGAAATTACTGTTTGTGCATTTACAATATTCATTGATTTTTGCCATTGAAAAACATGTTATTCATATACCAGAAATGTTTGAAGCTACTGACTGAATGAAAGGAGCTGGCACCTCACTCTCTTTGAATCTTCTTTATCATGCTAAGAGGAGCGGGAAAAAGCAAAAAATTTCAGAATTGCACCTTGCAATGAGGAAAAATTACTGTTTGTGCATTTACAATATTCATTGATTTTTGCCATTGAAAAACGTCCAGAAATGATTGAAGGTACTGACTGAATGAAAGGAGCTGGCATCTCACTCTCTTTGAATCTTCTTTATCATGCTAAGAGGAGCAGGAAAAAGCAAAAAATTTCAGAATTGCACCTTGCAATGCGGAGAAATTACTGTTTGTGCATTTACAATATTCATTGATTTTTGCCATTGAAAAACGTCCAGAAATGATTGAAGCTACTGACTGAATGAAAGGAGCTGGCATCTCACTCTCTTTGAATCTTCTTTATCATGCTAAGAGGAGCAGGAAAAAGCAAAAAATTTCAGAATTGCACCTTGCAATGCGGAGAAATTACAGTTTGTGCATTTACAATATTCATTGATTTTTGCCATTGAAAAACATCCAGAAATGATTGAAGCTACTGACTGAATGAAAGGAGCTGGCATCTCACTCTCTTTGAATCTTCTTTATCATGCTAAGAGGAGCAGGAAAAAGCAAAAAATTTCAGAATTGCACCTTGCAATGCGGAGAAATTACTGTTTGTGCATTTACAATATTCATTGATTTTTGCCATTGAAAAACATCATGTTATTCATATACCAGAAATGTTTGAAGCTACTGACTGAATGAAAGGAGCTGGCATCTCACTCTCTTTGAATCTTCTTTATCATGCTAAGAGGAGCAGGAAAAAGCAAAAAATTTCAGAATTGCACCTTGCAATGTGGAGAAATTACTGTTTGTGCATTTACAATATTCATTGATTTTTACCATTGAAAAACGTCCAGAAATGATTGAAGCTACTGACTGAATGAAAGTAGCTGGCATCTCACTCTCTTTGAATCTTCTTTATCATGCTAAGAGGAGCAGGAAAAAGCAAAAAATTTCAGACTTGCACCTTGCAATGCGGAGAAATTACTGTTTGTGCATTTACAATATTCATTGATTTTTGCCATTGAAAAACATCATGTTATTCATATACCAGAAATGTTTGAAGCTACTGACTGAATGAAAGGAGCTGGCATCTCACTCTCTTTGAATTTTCTTTATCATGCTAAGAGGAGCAGGAAAAAGCAAAAAATTTCAGAATTGCACCTTGCAATGCGGAGAAATTACTGTTTGTGCATTTACAATATTCATTGATTTTTGCCATTGAAAAACATCATGTTATTCATATACCAGAAATGTTTGAAGCTACTGACTGAATGAAAGGAGCTGGCATCTCAATCTCTTTGAATCTTCTTTATCATGCTAAGAGGAGCAGGATAAAGCAAAAAATTTCAGAATTGCACCTTGCAATGTGGAGAAATTACTGTTTGTGCATTTACAATATTCATTGATTTTTACCATTGAAAAACGTCCAGAAATGATTGAAGCTACTGACTGAATGAAAGTAGCTGGCATCTCACTCTCTTTGAATCTTCTTTATCATGCTAAGAGGAGCAGGAAAAAGCAAAAAATTTCAGACTTGCACCCTGCAATGCGGAGAAATTACTGTTTGTGCATTTACAATATTCATTGATTTTTGCCATTGAAAAACATCATGTTATTCATATACCAGAAATGTTTGAAGCTACTGACTGAATGAAAGGAGCTGGCATCTCACTCTCTTTGAATCTTCTTTATCATGCTAAGAGGAGCAGGAAAAAGCAAAAAATTTCAGACTTGCACCTTGCAATGCGAAGAAATTACTGTTTGTGCATTTACAATATTCATTGATTTTTGCCATTGAAAAACATCATGTTATTCATATACCAAAAATGTTTGAAGCTACTGACTGAATGAAAGGAACTGGCATCTCACTCTCTTTGAATCTTCTTTATCATGCTAAGAGGAGCAGGAAAAAGCAAAAAATTTCAGAATTGCACCTTGCAATGCGGAGAAATTACTGTTTGTGCATTTACAATATTCATTGATTTTTGCCATTGAAAAACGTCCAGAAATGATTGAAGGTACTGACTGAATGAAAGGAGCTGGCATCTCACTCTCTTTGAATCTTCTTTATCATTCTAAGAGGAGCAGGAAAAAGCAAAAAATTTCAGAATTGCACCTTGCAATGCGGAGAAATTACTGTTTGTGCATTTACAATATTCATTGATTTTTGCCATTGAAAAACGTCCAGAAATGATTGAAGCTACTGACTCAATGAATGGAGCTGGCATCTCACTCTCTTTGAATCTTCTTTATCATGCTAAGAGGAGCAGGAAAAAGCAAAAAATTTCAGAATTGCACCTTGCAATGCGGAGAAATTACAGTTTGTGCATTTACAATATTCATTGATTTTTGCCATTGAAAAACGTCCAGAAATGATTGAAGCTACTGACTGAATGAAAGGAGCTGGCATCTCACTCTCTTTGAATCTTCTTTATCATGCTAAGAGGAGCAGGAAAAAGCAAAAAATTTCAGAATTGCACCTTGCAATGCGGAGAAATTACTGTTTGTGCATTTACAATATTCGTTGATTTTTGCCATTGAAAAACGTCCAGAAATGATTGAAGCTACTGACTGAATGAAAGGAGCTGGCATCTCACTCTCTTTGAATCTTCTTTATCATGCTAAGAGGAGCAGGAAAAAGCAAAAAATTTCAGAATTGCACCTTGCAATGCGGAGAAATTACAGTTTGTGCATTTACAATATTCATTGATTTTTGCCATTGAAAAACGTCCAGAAATGATTGAAGCTACTGACTGAATGAAAGGAGCTGGCATCTCACTCTCTTTGAATCTTCTTTATCATGCTAAGAGGAGCAGGAAAAAGCAAAAAATTTCAGAATTGCACCTTGCAATGCGGAGAAATTACTGTTTGTGCATTTACAATATTCATTGATTTTTGCCATTGAAAAACATGTTATTCATATACCAGAAATGTTTGAAGCTCCTGACTGAATGAAAGGAGCTGGCACCTCACTCTCTTTGAATCTTCTTTATCATGCTAAGAGGAGCAGGAAAAAGCAAAAAATTTCAGAATTGCACCTTGCAATGCGGAGAAATTACTGTTTGTGCATTTACAATATTCATTGATTTTTGCCATTGAAAAACGTCCAGAAATGATTGAAGCTACTGACTGAATGAAAGGAGCTGGCATCTCACTCTCTTTGAATCTTCTTTATCATGCTAAGAGGAGCAGGAAAAAGCAAAAAATTTCAGAATTGCACCTTGCAATGCGGAGAAATTACTGTTTGTGCATTTACAATATTCATTGATTTTTGCCATTGAAAAATGTCCAGAAATGATTGAAGCTACTGACTGAATGAAAGGAGCTGGCATCTCACTCTCTTTGAATCTTCTTTATCATGCTAAGAGGAGCAGGAAAAAGCAAAAAATTTCAGAATTGCGCCTTGCAATGCGGAGAAATTACTGTTTGTGCATTTACAAAATTCATTGATTTTTGCCATTGAAAAACATCATGTTATTCATATACCAGAAATGATTGAAGCTACTGACTGAAGGAAAGGAGCTGGCATCTCACTCTCTTTGAATCTTCTTTATCATGCTAAGAGGAGCAGGAAAAAGCAAAAAATTTCAGAATTGCACCTTGCAATGCGGAGAAATTACTGTTTGTGCATTTACAATATTCATTGATTTTTGCCATTGAAAAACGTCCAGAAATGATTGAAGCTACTGACTGAATGAAAGGAGCTGGCATCTCACTCTCTTTGAATCTTCTTTATCATGCTAAGAGGAGCAGGAAAAAGCAAAAAATTTCAGAATTGCACCTTGCAATGCGGAGAAATTACTGTTTGTGCATTTACAATATTCATTGATTTTTGCGATTGAAAAACATCATGTTATTCATATACCAGAAATGATTGAAGCTACTGACTGAATGAAAGGAGCTGGCATCTCATTCTCTTTGAATCTTCTTTATCATGCTAAGAGGAGCAGGAAAAAGTAAAAAATTTCAGAATTGCACCTTGCAATGCGGAGAAATTACTGTTTGTGCATTTACAATATTCAATGATTTTTGCCATTGAAAAACGTCCAGAAATGATTGAAGCTACTGACTGAATGAAAGGAGCTGGCATCTCACTCTCTTTGAATCTTGTTTATCATGCTAAGAGGAGCAGGAAAAAGCAAAAAATTTCAGAATTGCACCTTGCAATGCGGAGAAATTACTGTTTGTGCATTTACAATATTCATTGATTTTTGCCATTGAAAAACGTCCAGAAATGATTGAAGCTACTGACTGAATGAAAGGAGCTGGCATCTCACTCTCTTTGAATCTTCTTTATCATGCTAAGAGGAGCAGGAAAAAGCCAAAAATTTCAGAATTGCACCTTGCAATGCGGAGAAATTACTGTTTGTGCATTTACAATATTCATTGATTTTTGCTATTGAAAAACATCATGTTGTTCATATACCAGAAATGATTGAAGCTACTGACTGAATGAAAGGAGCTGGCATCTCACTCTCTTTGAATCTTCTTTATCATGCTAAGAGGAGCAGGAAAAAGCAAAAAATTTCAGAATTGCACCTTGCAATGCGGAGAAATTGCAGTTTGTGCATTTACAATATTCATTGATTTTTGCCATTGAAAAACGTCCAGAAATGATTGAAGCTACTGACTGAATGAAAGGAGCTGGCATCTCACTCTCTTTGAATCTTCTTTATCATGCTAAGAGGAGCAGGAAAAAGCAAAAAATTTCAGAATTGCACCTTGCAATGCGGAGAAATTACTGTTTGTGCATTTACAATATTCATTGATTTTTGCCATTGAAAAACATCATGTTATTCATATACCAGAAATGATTGAAGCTACTGACTGAATGAAAGGAGCTGGCATCTCACTCTCTTTGAATCTTCTTTATCATGCTAAGAGGAGCAGGAAAAAGCAAAAAATTTCAGAATTGCACCTTGCAATGCGGAGAAATTGCAGTTTGTGCATTTACAATATTCATTGATTTTTGCCATTGAAAAACGTCCAGAAATGATTGAAGCTACTGACTGAATGAAAGGAGCTGGCATCTCACTCTCTTTGAATCTTCTTTATCATGCTAAGAGGAGCAGGAAAAAGCAAAAAATTTCAGAATTGCACCTTGCAATGCGGAGAAATTACTGTTTGTGCATTTACAATATTCATTGATTTTTGCCATTGAAAAACGTCCAGAAATGATTGAAGCTACTGACTGAATGAAAGGAGCTGGCATCTCACTCTCTTTGAATCTTCTTTATCATGCTAAGAGGAGCAGGAAAAAGCAAAAAATTTCAGAATTGCACCTTGCAATGCGGAGAAATTACTGTTTGTGCATTTACAATATTCATTGATTTTTGCCATTGAAAAATGTCCAGAAATGATTGAAGCTACTGACTGAATGAAAGGAGCTGGCATCTCACTCTCTTTGAATCTTCTTTATCATGCTAAGAGGAGCAGGAAAAAGCAAAAAATTTCAGAATTGCGCCTTGCAATGCGGAGAAATTACTGTTTGTGCATTTACAAAATTCATTGATTTTTGCCATTGAAAAACATCATGTTATTCATATACCAGAAATGATTGAAGCTACTGACTGAAGGAAAGGATCTGGCATCTCACTCTCCTTGAATCTTCTTTGTCATGCTAAGAGGAGCAGGAAAAAGCAAAAAATTTCAGAATTGCACCTTGCAATGCGGAGAAATTACTGTTTGTGCATTTACAATATTCATTGATTTTTGCCATTGAAAAACGTCCAGAAATGATTGAAGCTACTGACTGAATGAAAGGAGCTGGCATCTCACTCTCTTTGAATCTTCTTTATCATGCTAAGAGGAGCAGGAAAAAGCAAAACATTTCAGAATTGCACCTTGCAATGCGGAGAAATTACTGTTTGTGCATTTACAATATTCATTGATTTTTGCGATTGAAAAACATCATGTTATTCATATACCAGAAATGATTGAAGCTACTGACTGAATGAAAGGAGCTGGCATCTCACTCTCTTTGAATCTTCTTTATCATGCTAAGAGGAGCAGGAAAAAGTAAAAAATTTCAGAATTGCACCTTGCAATGCGGAGAAATTACTGTTTGTGCATTTACAATATTCATTGATTTTTGCCATTGAAAAACGTCCAGAAATGATTGAAGCTACTGACTGAATGAAAGGAGCTGGCATCTCACTCTCTTTGAATCTTCTTTATCATGCTAAGAGGAGCAGGAAAAAGCAAAAAATTTCAGAATTGCACCTTGCAATGCGGAGAAATTACTGTTTGTGCATTTACAATATTCATTGATTTTTGCCATTGAAAAATGTCCAGAAATGATTGAAGCTACTGACTGAATGAAAGGAGCTGGCATCTCACTCTCTTTGAATCTTCTTTATCATGCTAAGAGGAGCAGGAAAAAGCAAAAAATTTCAGAATTGCGCCTTGCAATGCGGAGAAATTACTGTTTGTGCATTTACAAAATTCATTGATTTTTGCCATTGAAAAACATCATGTTATTCATATACCAGAAATGATTGAAGCTACTGACTGAAGAAAGGATCTGGCATCTCACTCTCTTTGAATCTTCTTTGTCATGCTAAGAGGAGCAGGAAAAAGCAAAAAATTTCAGAATTGCACCTTGCAATGCGGAGAAATTACTGTTTGTGCATTTACAATATTCATTGATTTTTGCCATTGAAAAACGTCCAGAAATGATTGAAGCTACTGACTGAATGAAAGGAGCTGGCATCTCACTCTCTTTGAATCTTCTTTATCATGCTAAGAGGAGCAGGAAAAAGCAAAAAATTTCAGAATTGCACCTTGCAATGCGGAGAAATTACTGTTTGTGCATTTACAATATTCATTGATTTTTGCCATTGAAAAATGTCCAGAAATGATTGAAGCTACTGACTGAATGAAAGGAGCTGGCATCTCACTCTCTTTGAATCTTCTTTATCATGCTAAGAGGAGCAGGAAAAAGCAAAAAATTTCAGAATTGCGCCTTGCAATGCGGAGAAATTACTGTTTGTGCATTTACAAAATTCATTGATTTTTGCCATTGAAAAACATCATGTTATTCATATACCAGAAATGATTGAAGCTACTGACTGAAGGAAAGGATCTGGCATCTCACTCTCCTTGAATCTTCTTTGTCATGCTAAGAGGAGCAGGAAAAAGCAAAAAATTTCAGAATTGCACCTTGCAATGCGGAGAAATTACTGTTTGTGCATTTACAATATTCATTGATTTTTGCCATTGAAAAACGTCCAGAAATGATTGAAGCTACTGACTGAATGAAAGGAGCTGGCATCTCACTCTCTTTGAATCTTCTTTATCATGCTAAGAGGAGCAGGAAAAAGCAAAACATTTCAGAATTGCACCTTGCAATGCGGAGAAATTACTGTTTGTGCATTTACAATATTCATTGATTTTTGCGATTGAAAAACATCATGTTATTCATATACCAGAAATGATTGAAGCTACTGACTGAATGAAAGGAGCTGGCATCTCACTCTCTTTGAATCTTCTTTATCATGCTAAGAGGAGCAGGAAAAAGTAAAAAATTTCAGAATTGCACCTTGCAATGCGGAGAAATTACTGTTTGTGCATTTACAATATTCATTGATTTTTGCCATTGAAAAACGTCCAGAAATGATTGAAGCTACTGACTGAATGAAAGGAGCTGGCATCTCACTCTCTTTGAATCTTCTTTATCATGCTAAGAGGAGCAGGAAAAAGCAAAAAATTTCAGAATTGCACCTTGCAATGCGGAGAAATTACTGTTTGTGCATTTACAATATTCATTGATTTTTGCCATTGAAAAATGTCCAGAAATGATTGAAGCTACTGACTGAATGAAAGGAGCTGGCATCTCACTCTCTTTGAATCTTCTTTATCATGCTAAGAGGAGCAGGAAAAAGCAAAAAATTTCAGAATTGCGCCTTGCAATGCGGAGAAATTACTGTTTGTGCATTTACAAAATTCATTGATTTTTGCCATTGAAAAACATCATGTTATTCATATACCAGAAATGATTGAAGCTACTGACTGAAGAAAGGATCTGGCATCTCACTCTCTTTGAATCTTCTTTGTCATGCTAAGAGGAGCAGGAAAAAGCAAAAAATTTCAGAATTGCACCTTGCAATGCGGAGAAATTACTGTTTGTGCATTTACAATATTCATTGATTTTTGCCATTGAAAAACGTCCAGAAATGATTGAAGCTACTGACTGAATGAAAGGAGCTGGCATCTCACTCTCTTTGAATCTTCTTTATCATGCTAAGAGGAGCAGGAAAAAGCAAAACATTTCAGAATTGCACCTTGCAATGCGGAGAAATTACTGTTTGTGCATTTACAATATTCATTGATTTTTGCGATTGAAAAACATCATGTTATTCATATACCAGAAATGATTGAAGCTACTGACTGAATGAAAGGAGCTGGCATCTCACTCTCTTTGAATCTTCTTTATCATGCTAAGAGGAGCAGGAAAAAGTAAAAAATTTCAGAATTGCACCTTGCAATGCGGAGAAATTACTGTTTGTGCATTTACAATATTCAATGATTTTTGCCATTGAAAAACGTCCAGAAATGATTGAAGCTACTGACTGAATGAAAGGAGCTGGCATCTCACTCTCTTTGAATCTTCTTTATCATGCTAAGAGGAGCAGGAAAAAGCAAAAAATTTCAGAATTGCACCTTGCAATGCGGAGAAATTACTGTTTGTGCATTTACAATATTCATTGATTTTTGCCATTGAAAAACGTCCAGAAATGATTGAAGCTACTGACTGAATGAAAGGAGCTGGCATCTCACTCTCTTTGAATCTTCTTTATCATGCTAAGAGGAGCAGGAAAAAGCAAAAAATTTCAGAATTGCACCTTGCAATGCGGAGAAATTACTGTTTGTGCATTTACAATATTCATTGATTTTTGCCATTGAAAAATGTCCAGAAATGATTGAAGCTACTGACTGAATGAAAGGAGCTGGCATCTCACTCTCTTTGAATCTTCTTTATCATGCTAAGAGGAGCAGGAAAAAGCAAAACATTTCAGAATTGCACCTTGCAATGCGGAGAAATTACTGTTTGTGCATTTACAATATTCATTGATTTTTGCGATTGAAAAACATCATGTTATTCATATACCAGAAATGATTGAAGCTACTGACTGAATGAAAGGAGCTGGCATCTCACTCTCTTTGAATCTTCTTTATCATGCTAAGAGGAGCAGGAAAAAGTAAAAAATTTCAGAATTGCACCTTGCAATGCGGAGAAATTACTGTTTGTGCATTTACAATATTCAATGATTTTTGCCATTGAAAAACGTCCAGAAATGATTGAAGCTACTGACTGAATGAAAGGAGCTGGCATCTCACTCTCTTTGAATCTTCTTTATCATGCTAAGAGGAGCAGGAAAAAGCAAAAAATTTCAGAATTGCACCTTGCAATGCGGAGAAATTACTGTTTGTGCATTTACAATATTCATTGATTTTTGCCATTGAAAAACGTCCAAAAATGATTGAAGCTACTGACTGAATGAAAGGAGCTGGCATCTCACTCTCTTTGAATCTTCTTTATCATGCTAAGAGGAGCAGGAAAAAGCAAAAAATTTCAGAATTGCACCTTGCAATGCGGAGAAATTACTGTTTGTGCATTTACAATATTCATTGATTTTTGCCATTGAAAAATGTCCAGAAATGATTGAAGCTACTGACTGAATGAAAGGAGCTGGCATCTCACTCTCTTTGAATCTTCTTTATCATGCTAAGAGGAGCAGGAAAAAGCAAAAAATTTCAGAATTGCGCCTTGCAATGCGGAGAAATTACTGTTTGTGCATTTACAAAATTCATTGATTTTTGCCATTGAAAAACATCATGTTATTCATATACCAGAAATGATTGAAGCTACTGACTGAAGAAAGGATCTGGCATCTCACTCTCTTTGAATCTTCTTTGTCATGCTAAGAGGAGCAGGAAAAAGCAAAAAATTTCAGAATTGCACCTTGCAATGCGGAGAAATTACTGTTTGTGCATTTACAATATTCATTGATTTTTGCCATTGAAAAACGTCCAGAAATGATTGAAGCTACTGACTGAATGAAAGGAGCTGGCATCTCACTCTCTTTGAATCTTCTTTATCATGCTAAGAGGAGCAGGAAAAAGCAAAACATTTCAGAATTGCACCTTGCAATGCGGAGAAATTACTGTTTGTGCATTTACAATATTCATTGATTTTTGCGATTGAAAAACATCATGTTATTCATATACCAGAAATGATTGAAGCTACTGACTGAATGAAAGGAGCTGGCATCTCACTCTCTTTGAATCTTCTTTATCATGCTAAGAGGAGCAGGAAAAAGTAAAAAATTTCAGAATTGCACCTTGCAATGCGGAGAAATTACTGTTTGTGCATTTACAATATTCAATGATTTTTGCCATTGAAAAACGTCCAGAAATGATTGAAGCTACTGACTGAATGAAAGGAGCTGGCATCTCACTCTCTTTGAATCTTTATCATGCTAAGAGGAGCAGGAAAAAGCAAAAAATTTCAGAATTGCACCTTGCAATGCGGAGAAATTACTGTTTGTGCATTTACAATATTCATTGATTTTTGCCATTGAAAAACATCATGTTATTCATATACCAGAAATGATTGAAGCTACTGACTGAATGAAAGGAGCTGGCATCTCACTCTCTTTGAATCTTCTTTATCATGCTAAGAGGAGCAGGAAAAAGCAAAAAATTTCAGAATTGCACCTTGCAATGCGGAGAAATTGCAGTTTGTGCATTTACAATATTCATTGATTTTTGCCATTGAAAAACGTCCAGAAATGATTGAAGCTACTGACTGAATGAAAGGAGCTGGCATCTCACTCTCTTTGAATCTTCTTTATCATGCTAAGAGGAGCAGGAAAAAGCAAAAAATTTCAGAATTGCACCTTGCAATGCGGAGAAATTACTGTTTGTGCATTTACAATATTCATTGATTTTTGCCATTGAAAAACGTCCAGAAATGATTGAAGCTACTGACTGAATGAAAGGAGCTGGCATCTCACTCTCTTTGAATCTTCTTTATCATGCTAAGAGGAGCAGGAAAAAGCAAAAAATTTCAGAATTGCACCTTGCAATGCGGAGAAATTACTGTTTGTGCATTTACAATATTCATTGATTTTTGCCATTGAAAAATGTCCAGAAATGATTGAAGCTACTGACTGAATGAAAGGAGCTGGCATCTCACTCTCTTTGAATCTTCTTTATCATGCTAAGAGGAGCAGGAAAAAGCAAAAAATTTCAGAATTGCGCCTTGCAATGCGGAGAAATTACTGTTTGTGCATTTACAAAATTCATTGATTTTTGCCATTGAAAAACATCATGTTATTCATATACCAGAAATGATTGAAGCTACTGACTGAAGGAAAGGATCTGGCATCTCACTCTCTTTGAATCTTCTTTGTCATGCTAAGAGGAGCAGGAAAAAGCAAAAAATTTCAGAATTGCACCTTGCAATGCGGAGAAATTACTGTTTGTGCATTTACAATATTCATTGATTTTTGCCATTGAAAAACGTCCAGAAATGATTGAAGCTACTGACTGAATGAAAGGAGCTGGCATCTCACTCTCTTTGAATCTTCTTTATCATGCTAAGAGGAGCAGGAAAAAGCAAAACATTTCAGAATTGCACCTTGCAATGCGGAGAAATTACTGTTTGTGCATTTACAATATTCATTGATTTTTGCGATTGAAAAACATCATGTTATTCATATACCAGAAATGATTGAAGCTACTGACTGAATGAAAGGAGCTGGCATCTCACTCTCTTTGAATCTTCTTTATCATGCTAAGAGGAGCAGGAAAAAGTAAAAAATTTCAGAATTGCACCTTGCAATGCGGAGAAATTACTGTTTGTGCATTTACAATATTCAATGATTTTTGCCATTGAAAAACGTCCAGAAATGATTGAAGCTACTGACTGAATGAAAGGAGCTGGCATCTCACTCTCTTTGAATCTTCTTTATCATGCTAAGAGGAGCAGGAAAAAGCAAAAAATTTCAGAATTGCACCTTGCAATGCGGAGAAATTACTGTTTGTGCATTTACAATATTCATTGATTTTTGCCATTGAAAAACGTCCAGAAATGATTGAAGCTACTGACTGAATGAAAGGAGCTGGCATCTCACTCTCTTTGAATCTTCTTTATCATGCTAAGAGGAGCAGGAAAAAGCAAAAAATTTCAGAATTGCACCATGCAATGCGGAGAAATTACTGTTTGTGCATTTACAATATTCATTGATTTTTGCCATTGAAAAATGTCCAGAAATGATTGAAGCTACTGACTGAATGAAAGGAGCTGGCATCTCACTCTCTTTGAATCTTCTTTATCATGCTAAGAGGAGTAGGAAAAAGCAAAAAATTTCAGAATTGCGCCTTGCAATGCGGAGAAATTACTGTTTGTGCATTTACAAAATTCATTGATTTTTGCCATTGAAAAACATCATGTTATTCATATACCAGAAATGATTGAAGCTACTGACTGAAGGAAAGGATCTGGCATCTCACTCTCTTTGAATCTTCTTTGTCATGCTAAGAGGGGCAGGAAAAAGCAAAAAATTTCAGAATTGCACCTTGCAATGCGGAGAAATTACTGTTTGTGCATTTACAATATTCATTGATTTTTGCCATTGAAAAACGTCCTGAAATGATTGAAGCTACTGACTGAATGAAAGGAGCTGGCATCTCACTCTCTTTGAATCTTCTTTATCATGCTAAGAGGAGCAGGAAAAAGCAAAACATTTCAGAATTGCACCTTGCAATGCGGAGAAATTACTGTTTGTGCATTTACAATATTCATTGATTTTTGCGATTGAAAAACATCATGTTATTCATATACCAGAAATGATTGAAGCTACTGACTGAATGAAAGGAGCTGGCATCTCACTCTCTTTGAATCTTCTTTATCATGCTAAGAGGAGCAGGAAAAAGTAAAAAATTTCAGAATTGCACCTTGCAATGCGGAGAAATTACTGTTTGTGCATTTACAATATTCAATGATTTTTGCCATTGAAAAACGTCCAGAAATGATTGAAGCTACTGACTGAATGAAAGGAGCTGGCATCTCACTCTCTTTGAATCTTCTTTATCATGCTAAGAGGAGCAGGAAAAAGCAAAAAATTTCAGAATTGCACCTTGCAATGCGGAGAAATTACTGTTTGTGCATTTACAATATTCATTGATTTTTGCCATTGAAAAACGTCCAGAAATGATTGAAGCTACTGACTGAATGAAAGGAGCTGGCATCTCACTCTCTTTGAATCTTCTTTATCATGCTAAGAGGAGCAGGAAAAAGCAAAAAATTTCAGAATTGCACCTTGCAATGCGGAGAAATTACTGTTTGTGCATTTACAATATTCATT
Organism: Phyllobates terribilis; assembly: GCF_046119375.1. Lineage (NCBI taxonomy): Eukaryota > Metazoa > Chordata > Amphibia > Anura > Dendrobatidae > Phyllobates > Phyllobates terribilis. The sequence goes on from NW_027364310.1 coordinate 81,042, forward strand.
GATTTTTGCCATTGAAAAACATCATGTTATTCATATACCAGAAATGATTGAAGCTACTGACTGAATGAAAGGAGCTGGCATCTCACTCTCTTTGAATCTTCTTTATCATGCTAAGAGGAGCAGGAAAAAGTAAAAAATTTCAGAATTGCACCTTGCAATGCGGAGAAATTACTGTTTGTGCATTTATAATATTCAATGATTTTTGCCATTGAAAAACGTCCAGAAATGATTGAAGCTACTGACTGAACGAAAGGAGCTGGCATCTCACTCTCTTTGAATCTTCTTTATCATGCTAAGAGGAGCAGGAAAAAGCAAAAAATTTCAGAATTGCACCTTGCAATGCGGAGAAATTACTGTTTGTGCATTTACAATATTCATTGATTTTTGCCATTGAAAAACATCATGTTATTCATATACCAGAAATGTTTGAAGCTACTGACTGAATGAAAGGAGCTGGCATCTCACTCTCTTTGAATCTTCTTTATCATGCTAAGAAGAGCAGGAAAAAGCAAAAAATTTCAGAATTGCACCTTGCAATGCGGAGAAATTACTGTTTGTGCATTTACAATATTCAATGATTTTTGCCATTGAAAAACGTCCAGAAATGATTGAAGCTACTGACTGAATGAAAGGAGCTGGCATCTCACTCTCTTTGAATCTTGTTTATCATGCTAAGAGGAGCAGGAAAAAGCAAAAAATTTCAGAATTGCACCTTGCAATGCGGAGAAATTACTGTTTGTGCATTTACAATATTCATTGATTTTTGCCATTGAAAAACGTCCAGAAATGATTGAAGCTACTGACTGAATGAAAGGAGCTGGCATCTCACTCTCTTTGAATCTTCTTTATCATGCTAAGAGGAGCAGGAAAAAGCAAAAAATTTCAGAATTGCACCTTGCAATGCGGAGAAATTACTGTTTGTGCATTTACAATATTCATTGATTTTTGCTATTGAAAAACATCATGTTATTCATATACCAGAAATGATTGAAGCTACTGACTGAATGAAAGGAGCTGGCATCTCACTCTCTTTGAATCTTCTTTATCATGCTAAGAGGAGCAGGAAAAAGCAAAAAATTTCAGAATTGCACCTTGCAATGCGGAGAAATTGCAGTTTGTGCATTTACAATATTCATTGATTTTTGCCATTGAAAAACGTCCAGAAATGATTGAAGCTACTGACTGAATGAAAGGAGCTGGCATCTCACTCTCTTTGAATCTTCTTTATCATGCTAAGAGGAGCAGGAAAAAGCAAAAAATTTCAGAATTGCACCTTGCAATGCGGAGAAATTACTGTTTGTGCATTTACAATATTCATTGATTTTTGCCATTGAAAAACGTCCAGAAATGATTGAAGCTACTGACTGAATGAAAGGAGCTGGCATCTCACTCTCTTTGAATCTTCTTTATCATGCTAAGAGGAGCAGGAAAAAGCAAAAAATTTCAGAATTGCACCTTGCAATGCGGAGAAATTACTGTTTGTGCATTTACAATATTCATTGATTTTTGCCATTGAAAAATGTCCAGAAATGATTGAAGCTACTGACTGAATGAAAGGAGCTGGCATCTCACTCTCTTTGAATCTTCTTTATCATGCTAAGAGGAGCAGGAAAAAGCAAAAAATTTCAGAATTGCGCCTTGCAATGCGGAGAAATTACTGTTTGTGCATTTACAAAATTCATTGATTTTTGCCATTGAAAAACATCATGTTATTCATATACCAGAAATGATTGAAGCTACTGACTGAAGAAAGGATCTGGCATCTCACTCTCTTTGAATCTTCTTTGTCATGCTAAGAGGAGCAGGAAAAAGCAAAAAATTTCAGAATTGCACCTTGCAATGCGGAGAAATTACTGTTTGTGCATTTACAATATTCATTGATTTTTGCCATTGAAAAACGTCCAGAAATGATTGAAGCTACTGACTGAATGAAAGGAGCTGGCATCTCACTCTCTTTGAATCTTCTTTATCATGCTAAGAGGAGCAGGAAAAAGCAAAACATTTCAGAATTGCACCTTGCAATGCGGAGAAATTACTGTTTGTGCATTTACAATATTCATTGATTTTTGCGATTGAAAAACATCATGTTATTCATATACCAGAAATGATTGAAGCTACTGACTGAATGAAAGGAGCTGGCATCTCACTCTCTTTGAATCTTCTTTATCATGCTAAGAGGAGCAGGAAAAAGTAAAAAATTTCAGAATTGCACCTTGCAAAGCGGAGAAATTACTGTTTGTGCATTTACAATATTCAATGATTTTTGCCATTGAAAAACGTCCAGAAATGATTGAAGCTACTGACTGAATGAAAGGAGCTGGCATCTCACTCTCTTTGAATCTTTATCATGCTAAGAGGAGCAGGAAAAAGCAAAAAATTTCAGAATTGCACCTTGCAATGCGGAGAAATTACTGTTTGTGCATTTACAATATTCATTGATTTTTGCCATTGAAAAACATCATGTTATTCATATACCAGAAATGATTGAAGCTACTGACTGAATGAAAGGAGCTGGCATCTCACTCTCTTTGAATCTTCTTTATCATGCTAAGAGGAGCAGGAAAAAGCAAAAAATTTCAGAATTGCACCTTGCAATGCGGAGAAATTGCAGTTTGTGCATTTACAATATTCATTGATTTTTGCCATTGAAAAACGTCCAGAAATGATTGAAGCTACTGACTGAATGAAAGGAGCTGGCATCTCACTCTCTTTGAATCTTCTTTATCATGCTAAGAGGAGCAGGAAAAAGCAAAAAATTTCAGAATTGCACCTTGCAATGCGGAGAAATTACTGTTTGTGCATTTACAATATTCATTGATTTTTGCCATTGAAAAACGTCCAGAAATGATTGAAGCTACTGACTGAATGAAAGGAGCTGGCATCTCACTCTCTTTGAATCTTCTTTATCATGCTAAGAGGAGCAGGAAAAAGCAAAAAATTTCAGAATTGCACCTTGCAATGCGGAGAAATTACTGTTTGTGCATTTACAATATTCATTGATTTTTGCCATTGAAAAATGTCCAGAAATGATTGAAGCTACTGACTGAATGAAAGGAGCTGGCATCTCACTCTCTTTGAATCTTCTTTATCATGCTAAGAGGAGCAGGAAAAAGCAAAAAATTTCAGAATTGCGCCTTGCAATGCGGAGAAATTACTGTTTGTGCATTTACAAAATTCATTGATTTTTGCCATTGAAAAACATCATGTTATTCATATACCAGAAATGATTGAAGCTACTGACTGAAGAAAGGATCTGGCATCTCACTCTCTTTGAATCTTCTTTGTCATGCTAAGAGGAGCAGGAAAAAGCAAAAAATTTCAGAATTGCACCTTGCAATGCGGAGAAATTACTGTTTGTGCATTTACAATATTCATTGATTTTTGCCATTGAAAAACGTCCAGAAATGATTGAAGCTACTGACTGAATGAAAGGAGCTGGCATCTCACTCTCTTTGAATCTTCTTTATCATGCTAAGAGGAGCAGGAAAAAGCAAAACATTTCAGAATTGCACCTTGCAATGCGGAGAAATTACTGTTTGTGCATTTACAATATTCATTGATTTTTGCGATTGAAAAACATCATGTTATTCATATACCAGAAATGATTGAAGCTACTGACTGAATGAAAGGAGCTGGCATCTCACTCTCTTTGAATCTTCTTTATCATGCTAAGAGGAGCAGGAAAAAGTAAAAAATTTCAGAATTGCACCTTGCAATGCGGAGAAATTACTGTTTGTGCATTTACAATATTCAATGATTTTTGCCATTGAAAAACGTCCAGAAATGATTGAAGCTACTGACTGAATGAAAGGAGCTGGCATCTCACTCTCTTTGAATCTTTATCATGCTAAGAGGAGCAGGAAAAAGCAAAAAATTTCAGAATTGCACCTTGCAATGCGGAGAAATTACTGTTTGTGCATTTACAATATTCATTGATTTTTGCCATTGAAAAACATCATGTTATTCATATACCAGAAATGATTGAAGCTACTGACTGAATGAAAGGAGCTGGCATCTCACTCTCTTTGAATCTTCTTTATCATGCTAAGAGGAGCAGGAAAAAGCAAAAAATTTCAGAATTGCACCTTTCAATGCGGAGAAATTGCAGTTTGTGCATTTACAATATTCATTGATTTTTGCCATTGAAAAACGTCCAGAAATGATTGAAGCTACTGACTGAATGAAAGGAGCTGGCATCTCACTCTCTTTGAATCTTCTTTATCATGCTAAGAGGAGCAGGAAAAAGCAAAAAATTTCAGAATTGCACCTTGCAATGCGGAGAAATTACTGTTTGTGCATTTACAATATTCATTGATTTTTGCCATTGAAAAACGTCCAGAAATGATTGAAGCTACTGACTGAATGAAAGGAGCTGGCATCTCACTCTCTTTGAATCTTCTTTATCATGCTAAGAGGAGCAGGAAAAAGCAAAAAATTTCAGAATTGCACCTTGCAATGCGGAGAAATTACTGTTTGTGCATTTACAATATTCATTGATTTTTGCCATTGAAAAATGTCCAGAAATGATTGAAGCTACTGACTGAATGAAAGGAGCTGGCATCTCACTCTCTTTGAATCTTCTTTATCATGCTAAGAGGAGCAGGAAAAAGCAAAAAATTTCAGAATTGCGCCTTGCAATGCGGAGAAATTACTGTTTGTGCATTTACAAAATTCATTGATTTTTGCCATTGAAAAACATCATGTTATTCATATACCAGAAATGATTGAAGCTACTGACTGAAGGAAAGGATCTGGCATCTCACTCTCTTTGAATCTTCTTTGACATGCTAAGAGGAGCAGGAAAAAGCAAAAAATTTCAGAATTGCACCTTGCAATGCGGAGAAATTACTGTTTGTGCATTTACAATATTCATTGATTTTTGCCATTGAAAAACGTCCAGAAATGATTGAAGCTACTGACTGAATGAAAGGAGCTGGCATCTCACTCTCTTTGAATCTTCTTTATCATGCTAAGAGGAGCAGGAAAAAGCAAAACATTTCAGAATTGCACCTTGCAATGCGGAGAAATTACTGTTTGTGCATTTACAATATTCATTGATTTTTGCGATTGAAAAACATCATGTTATTCATATACCAGAAATGATTGAAGCTACTGACTGAATGAAAGGAGCTGGCATCTCACTCTCTTTGAATCTTCTTTATCATGCTAAGAGGAGCAGGAAAAAGTAAAAAATTTCAGAATTGCACCTTGCAATGCGGAGAAATTACTGTTTGTGCATTTACAATATTCAATGATTTTTGCCATTGAAAAACGTCCAGAAATGATTGAAGCTACTGACTGAATGAAAGGAGCTGGCATCTCACTCTCTTTGAATCTTCTTTATCATGCTAAGAGGAGCAGGAAAAAGCAAAAAATTTCAGAATTGCACCTTGCAATGCGGAGAAATTACTGTTTGTGCATTTACAATATTCATTGATTTTTGCCATTGAAAAACGTCCAGAAATGATTGAAGCTACTGACTGAATGAAAGGAGCTGGCATCTCACTCTCTTTGAATCTTCTTTATCATGCTAAGAGGAGCAGGAAAAAGCAAAAAATTTCAGAATTGCACCATGCAATGCGGAGAAATTACTGTTTGTGCATTTACAATATTCATTGATTTTTGCCATTGAAAAATGTCCAGAAATGATTGAAGCTACTGACTGAATGAAAGGAGCTGGCATCTCACTCTCTTTGAATCTTCTTTATCATGCTAAGAGGAGTAGGAAAAAGCAAAAAATTTCAGAATTGCGCCTTGCAATGCGGAGAAATTACTGTTTGTGCATTTACAAAATTCATTGATTTTTGCCATTGAAAAACATCATGTTATTCATATACCAGAAATGATTGAAGCTACTGACTGAAGGAAAGGATCTGGCATCTCACTCTCTTTGAATCTTCTTTGTCATGCTAAGAGGGGCAGGAAAAAGCAAAAAATTTCAGAATTGCACCTTGCAATGCGGAGAAATTACTGTTTGTGCATTTACAATATTCATTGATTTTTGCCATTGAAAAACGTCCTGAAATGATTGAAGCTACTGACTGAATGAAAGGAGCTGGCATCTCACTCTCTTTGAATCTTCTTTATCATGCTAAGAGGAGCAGGAAAAAGCAAAACATTTCAGAATTGCACCTTGCAATGCGGAGAAATTACTGTTTGTGCATTTACAATATTCATTGATTTTTGCGATTGAAAAACATCATGTTATTCATATACCAGAAATGATTGAAGCTACTGACTGAATGAAAGGAGCTGGCATCTCACTCTCTTTGAATCTTCTTTATCATGCTAAGAGGAGCAGGAAAAAGTAAAAAATTTCAGAATTGCACCTTGCAATGCGGAGAAATTACTGTTTGTGCATTTACAATATTCAATGATTTTTGCCATTGAAAAACGTCCAGAAATGATTGAAGCTACTGACTGAATGAAAGGAGCTGGCATCTCACTCTCTTTGAATCTTCTTTATCATGCTAAGAGGAGCAGGAAAAAGCAAAAAATTTCAGAATTGCACCTTGCAATGCGGAGAAATTACTGTTTGTGCATTTACAATATTCATTGATTTTTGCCATTGAAAAACGTCCAGAAATGATTGAAGCTACTGACTGAATGAAAGGAGCTGGCATCTCACTCTCTTTGAATCTTCTTTATCATGCTAAGAGGAGCAGGAAAAAGCAAAAAATTTCAGAATTGCACCTTGCAATGCGGAGAAATTACTGTTTGTGCATTTACAATATTCATTGATTTTTGCCATTGAAAAACATCATGTTATTCATATACCAGAAATGATTGAAGCTACTGACTGAATGAAAGGAGCTGGCATCTCACTCTCTTTGAATCTTCTTTATCATGCTAAGAGGAGCAGGAAAAAGTAAAAAATTTCAGAATTGCACCTTGCAATGCGGAGAAATTACTGTTTGTGCATTTATAATATTCAATGATTTTTGCCATTGAAAAACGTCCAGAAATGATTGAAGCTACTGACTGAACGAAAGGAGCTGGCATCTCACTCTCTTTGAATCTTCTTTATCATGCTAAGAGGAGCAGGAAAAAGCAAAAAATTTCAGAATTGCACCTTGCAATGCGGAGAAATTACTGTTTGTGCATTTACAATATTCATTGATTTTTGCCATTGAAAAACATCATGTTATTCATATACCAGAAATGTTTGAAGCTACTGACTGAATGAAAGGAGCTGGCATCTCACTCTCTTTGAATCTTCTTTATCATGCTAAGAAGAGCAGGAAAAAGCAAAAAATTTCAGAATTGCACCTTGCAATGCGGAGAAATTACTGTTTGTGCATTTACAATATTCAATGATTTTTGCCATTGAAAAACGTCCAGAAATGATTGAAGCTACTGACTGAATGAAAGGAGCTGGCATCTCACTCTCTTTGAATCTTGTTTATCATGCTAAGAGGAGCAGGAAAAAGCAAAAAATTTCAGAATTGCACCTTGCAATGCGGAGAAATTACTGTTTGTGCATTTACAATATTCATTGATTTTTGCCATTGAAAAACGTCCAGAAATGATTGAAGCTACTGACTGAATGAAAGGAGCTGGCATCTCACTCTCTTTGAATCTTCTTTATCATGCTAAGAGGAGCAGGAAAAAGCAAAAAATTTCAGAATTGCACCTTGCAATGCGGAGAAATTACTGTTTGTGCATTTACAATATTCATTGATTTTTGCTATTGAAAAACATCATGTTATTCATATACCAGAAATGATTGAAGCTACTGACTGAATGAAAGGAGCTGGCATCTCACTCTCTTTGAATCTTCTTTATCATGCTAAGAGGAGCAGGAAAAAGCAAAAAATTTCAGAATTGCACCTTGCAATGCGGAGAAATTGCAGTTTGTGCATTTACAATATTCATTGATTTTTGCCATTGAAAAACGTCCAGAAATGATTGAAGCTACTGACTGAATGAAAGGAGCTGGCATCTCACTCTCTTTGAATCTTCTTTATCATGCTAAGAGGAGCAGGAAAAAGCAAAAAATTTCAGAATTGCACCTTGCAATGCGGAGAAATTACTGTTTGTGCATTTACAATATTCATTGATTTTTGCCATTGAAAAACGTCCAGAAATGATTGAAGCTACTGACTGAATGAAAGGAGCTGGCATCTCACTCTCTTTGAATCTTCTTTATCATGCTAAGAGGAGCAGGAAAAAGCAAAAAATTTCAGAATTGCACCTTGCAATGCGGAGAAATTACTGTTTGTGCATTTACAATATTCATTGATTTTTGCCATTGAAAAATGTCCAGAAATGATTGAAGCTACTGACTGAATGAAAGGAGCTGGCATCTCACTCTCTTTGAATCTTCTTTATCATGCTAAGAGGAGCAGGAAAAAGCAAAAAATTTCAGAATTGCGCCTTGCAATGCGGAGAAATTACTGTTTGTGCATTTACAAAATTCATTGATTTTTGCCATTGAAAAACATCATGTTATTCATATACCAGAAATGATTGAAGCTACTGACTGAAGGAAAGGATCTGGCATCTCACTCTCTTTGAATCTTCTTTGTCATGCTAAGAGGAGCAGGAAAAAGCAAAAAATTTCAGAATTGCACCTTGCAATGCGGAGAAATTACTGTTTGTGCATTTACAATATTCATTGATTTTTGCCATTGAAAAACGTCCAGAAATGATTGAAGCTACTGACTGAATGAAAGGAGCTGGCATCTCACTCTCTTTGAATCTTCTTTATCATGCTAAGAGGAGCAGGAAAAAGCAAAACATTTCAGAATTGCACCTTGCAATGCGGAGAAATTACTGTTTGTGCATTTACAATATTCATTGATTTTTGCGATTGAAAAACATCATGTTATTCATATACCAGAAATGATTGAAGCTACTGACTGAATGAAAGGAGCTGGCATCTCACTCTCTTTGAATCTTCTTTATCATGCTAAGAGGAGCAGGAAAAAGTAAAAAATTTCAGAATTGCACCTTGCAATGCGGAGAAATTACTGTTTGTGCATTTACAATATTCATTGATTTTTGCCATTGAAAAACGTCCAGAAATGATTGAAGCTACTGACTGAATGAAAGGAGCTGGCATCTCACTCTCTTTGAATCTTCTTTATCATGCTAAGAGGAGCAGGAAAAAGCAAAAAATTTCAGAATTGCACCATGCAATGCGGAGAAATTACTGTTTGTGCATTTACAATATTCATTGATTTCTGCCATTGAAAAATGTCCAGAAATGATTGAAGCTACTGACTGAATGAAAGGAGCTGGCATCTCACTCTCTTTGAATCTTCTTTATCATGCTAAGAGGAGCAGGAAAAAGCAAAAAATTTCAGAATTGCGCCTTGCAATGCGGAGAAATTACTGTTTGTGCATTTACAAAATTCATTGATTTTTGCCATTGAAAAACATCATGTTATTCATATACCAGAAATGATTGAAGCTACTGACTGAAGGAAAGGATCTGGCATCTCACTCTCTTTGAATCTTCTTTGTCATGCTAAGAGGAGCAGGAAAAAGCAAAAAATTTCAGAATTGCACCTTGCAATGCGGAGAAATTACTGTTTGTGCATTTACAATATTCATTGATTTTTGCCATTGAAAAACGTCCAGAAATGATTGAAGCTACTGACTGAATGAAAGGAGCTGGCATCTCACTCTCTTTGAATCTTCTTTATCATGCTAAGAGGAGCAGGAAAAAGCAAAACATTTCAGAATTGCACCTTGCAATGCGGAGAAATTACTGTTTGTGCATTTACAATATTCATTGATTTTTGCGATTGAAAAACATCATGTTATTCATATACCAGAAATGATTGAAGCTACTGACTGAATGAAAGGAGCTGGCATCTCACTCTCTTTGAATCTTCTTTATCATGCTAAGAGGAGCAGGAAAAAGTAAAAAATTTCAGAATTGCACCTTGCAATGCGGAGAAATTACTGTTTGTGCATTTACAATATTCAATGATTTTTGCCATTGAAAAACGTCCAGAAATGATTGAAGCTACTGACTGAATGAAAGGAGCTGGCATCTCACTCTCTTTGAATCTTCTTTATCATGCTAAGAGGAGCAGGAAAAAGCAAAAAATTTCAGAATTGCACCTTGCAATGCGGAGAAATTACTGTTTGTGCATTTACAATATTCATTGATTTTTGCCATTGAAAAACGTCCAGAAATGATTGAAGCTACTGACTGAATGAAAGGAGCTGGCATCTCACTCTCTTTGAATCTTCTTTATCATGCTAAGAGGAGCAGGAAAAAGTAAAAAATTTCAGAATTGCACCTTGCAATGCGGAGAAATTACTGTTTGTGCATTTATAATATTCAATGATTTTTGCCATTGAAAAACGTCCAGAAATGATTGAAGCTACTGACTGAACGAAAGGAGCTGGCATCTCACTCTCTTTGAATCTTCTTTATCATGCTAAGAGGAGCAGGAAAAAGCAAAAAATTTCAGAATTGCACCTTGCAATGCGGAGAAATTACTGTTTGTGCATTTACAATATTCATTGATTTTTGCCATTGAAAAACATCATGTTATTCATATACCAGAAATGTTTGAAGCTACTGACTGAATGAAAGGAGCTGGCATCTCACTCTCTTTGAATCTTCTTTATCATGCTAAGAAGAGCAGGAAAAAGCAAAAAATTTCAGAATTGCACCTTGCAATGCGGAGAAATTACTGTTTGTGCATTTACAATATTCAATGATTTTTGCCATTGAAAAACGTCCAGAAATGATTGAAGCTACTGACTGAATGAAAGGAGCTGGCATCTCACTCTCTTTGAATCTTGTTTATCATGCTAAGAGGAGCAGGAAAAAGCAAAAAATTTCAGAATTGCACCTTGCAATGCGGAGAAATTACTCTTTGTGCATTTACAATATTCATTGATTTTTGCCATTGAAAAACGTCCAGAAATGATTGAAGCTACTGACTGAATGAAAGGAGCTGGCATCTCACTCTCTTTGAATCTTCTTTATCATGCTAAGAGGAGCAGGAAAAAGCAAAAAATTTCAGAATTGCACCTTGCAATGCGGAGAAATTACTGTTTGTGCATTTACAATATTCATTGATTTTTGCTATTGAAAAACATCATGTTATTCATATACCAGAAATGATTGAAGCTACTGACTGAATGAAAGGAGCTGGCATCTCACTCTCTTTGAATCTTCTTTATCATGCTAAGAGGAGCAGGAAAAAGCAAAAAATTTCAGAATTGCACCTTGCAATGCGGAGAAATTATAGTTTGTGCATTTACAATATTCATTGATTTTTGCCATTGAAAAACGTCCAGAAATGATTGAAGCTACTGACTGAATGAAAGGAGCTGGCATCTCACTCTCTTTGAATCTTCTTTATCATGCTAAGAGGAGCAGGAAAAAGCAAAAAATTTCAGAATTGCACCTTGCAATGCGGAGAAATTACTGTTTGTGCATTTACAATATTCATTGATTTTTGCCATTGAAAAACGTCCAGAAATGATTGAAGCTACTGACTGAATGAAAGGAGCTGGCATCTCACTCTCTTTGAATCTTCTTTATCATGCTAAGAGGAGCAGGAAAAAGCAAAAAATTTCAGAATTGCACCTTGCAATGCGGAGAAATTACTGTTTGTGCATTTACAATATTCATGGATTTTTGCTATTGAAAAACATCATGTTATTCATATACCAGAAATGATTGAAGCTACTGACTGAATGAAAGGAGCTGGCATCTCACTCTCTTTGAATCTTCTTTATCATGCTAAGAGGAGCAGGAAAAAGTAAAAAATTTCAGAATTGCACCTTGCAATGCGGAGAAATTACTGTTTGTGCATTTACAATATTCAATGATTTTTGCCATTGAAAAACGTCCAGAAATGATTGAAGCTACTGACTGAATGAAAGGAGCTGGCATCTCACTCTCTTTGAATCTTCTTTATCATGCTAAGAGGAGCAGGAAAAAGCAAAAAATTTCAGAATTGCACCTTGCAATGCGGAGAAATTACTGTTTGTGCATTAACAATATTCATTGATTTTTGCCATTGAAAAACGTCCAGAAATGATTGAAGCTACTGACTGAATGAAAGGAGCTGGCATCTCACTCTCTTTGAATCTTCTTTATCATGCTAAGAGGAGCAGGAAAAAGCAAAAAATTTCAGAATTGCACCTTGCAATGCGGAGAAATTACTGTTTGTGCATTTACAATATTCATTGATTTTTGCCATTGAAAAACATCATGTTATTCATATACCAGAAATGATTGAAGCTACTGACTGAATGAAAGGAGCTGGCATCTCACTCTCTTTGAATCTTCTTTATCATGCTAAGAGGAGCAGGAAAAAGTAAAAAATTTCAGAATTGCACCTTGCAATGCGGAGAAATTACTGTTTGTGCATTTATAATATTCAATGATTTTTGCCATTGAAAAACGTCCAGAAATGATTGAAGCTACTGACTGAACGAAAGGAGCTGGCATCTCACTCTCTTTGAATCTTCTTTATCATGCTAAGAGGAGCAGGAAAAAGCAAAAAATTTCAGAATTGCACCTTGCAATGCGGAGAAATTACTGTTTGTGCATTTACAATATTCATTGATTTTTGCCATTGAAAAACATCATGTTATTCATATACCAGAAATGTTTGAAGCTACTGACTGAATGAAAGGAGCTGGCATCTCACTCTCTTTGAATCTTCTTTATCATGCTAAGAAGAGCAGGAAAAAGCAAAAAATTTCAGAATTGCACCTTGCAATGCGGAGAAATTACTGTTTGTGCATTTACAATATTCAATGATTTTTGCCATTGAAAAACGTCCAGAAATGATTGAAGCTACTGACTGAATGAAAGGAGCTGGCATCTCACTCTCTTTGAATCTTGTTTATCATGCTAAGAGGAGCAGGAAAAAGCAAAAAATTTCAGAATTGCACCTTGCAATGCGGAGAAATTACTGTTTGTGCATTTACAATATTCATTGATTTTTGCCATTGAAAAACGTCCAGAAATGATTGAAGCTACTGACTGAATGAAAGGAGCTGGCATCTCACTCTCTTTGAATCTTCTTTATCATGCTAAGAGGAGCAGGAAAAAGCAAAAAATTTCAGAATTGCACCTTGCAATGCGGAGAAATTACTGTTTGTGCATTTACAATATTCATTGATTTTTGCTATTGAAAAACATCATGTTATTCATATACCAGAAATGATTGAAGCTACTGACTGAATGAAAGGAGCTGGCATCTCACTCTCTTTGAATCTTCTTTATCATGCTAAGAGGAGCAGGAAAAAGCAAAAAATTTCAGAATTGCACCTTGCAATGCGGAGAAATTATAGTTTGTGCATTTACAATATTCATTGATTTTTGCCATTGAAAAACGTCCAGAAATGATTGAAGCTACTGACTGAATGAAAGGAGCTGGCATCTCACTCTCTTTGAATCTTCTTTATCATGCTAAGAGGAGCAGGAAAAAGCAAAAAATTTCAGAATTGCACCTTGCAATGCGGAGAAATTACTGTTTGTGCATTTACAATATTCATTGATTTTTGCCATTGAAAAACGTCCAGAAATGATTGAAGCTACTGACTGAATGAAAGGAGCTGGCATCTCACTCTCTTTGAATCTTCTTTATCATGCTAAGAGGAGCAGGAAAAAGCAAAAAATTTCAGAATTGCACCTTGCAATGCGGAGAAATTACTGTTTGTGCATTTACAATATTCATGGATTTTTGCTATTGAAAAACATCATGTTATTCATATACCAGAAATGATTGAAGCTACTGACTGAATGAAAGGAGCTGGCATCTCACTCTCTTTGAATCTTCTTTATCATGCTAAGAGGAGCAGGAAAAAGCAAAAAATTTCAGAATTGCACCTTGCAATGCGGAGAAATTACAGTTTGTGCATTTACAATATTCATTGATTTTTGCCATTGAAAAACGTCCAGAAATGATTGAAGCTACTGACTGAATGAAAGGAGCTGGCATCTCACTCTCTTTGAATCTTCTTTATCATTCTAAGAGGAGCAGGAAAAAGCAAAAAATTTCAGAATTGCACCTTGCAATGCGGAGAAATTACTGTTTGTGCATTTACAATATTCATGGATTTTTGCTATTGAAAAACATCATGTTATTCATATACCAGAAATGATTGAAGCTACTGACTGAATGAAAGGAGCTGGCATCTCACTCTCTTTGAATCTTCTTTATCATGCTAAGAGGAGCAGGAAAAAGCAAAAAATTTCAGAATTGCACCTTGCAATGCGGAGAAATTACAGTTTGTGCATTTACAATATTCATTGATTTTTGCCATTGAAAAGCGTCCAGAAATGATTGAAGCTACTGACTGAATGAAAGGAGCTGGCATCTCACTCTCTTTGAATCTTCTTTATCATGCTAAGAGGAGCAGGAAAAAGCAAAAAATTTCAGAATTGCACCTTGCAATGCGGAGAAATTACTGTTTGTGCATTTACAAAATTCATTGATTTTTGCCATTGAAAAACATCATGTTATTCATATACCAGAAATGATTGAAGCTACTGACTGAAGGAAAGGAGCTGGCATCTCACTCTCTTTGAATCTTCTTTATCATGCTAAGAGGAGCAGGAAAAAGCAAAAAATTTCAGAATTGCTCCTTGCAATGCGGAGAAATTACTGTTTGTGCATTTACAATATTCATTGATTTTTGCCATTGAAAAACGTCCAGAAATGATTGAAGCTACTGACTGAATGAAAGGAGCTGGCATCTCACTCTCTTTGAATCTTCTTTATCATGCTAAGAGGAGCAGGAAAAAGCAAAACATTTCAGAATTGCACCTTGCAATGCGGAGAAATTACTGTTTGTGCATTTACAATATTCATTGATTTTTGCGATTGAAAAACATCATGTTATTCATATACCAGAAATGATTGAAGCTACTGACTGAATGAAAGGAGCTGGCATCTCATTCTCTTTGAATCTTCTTTATCATGCTAAGAGGAGCAGGAAAAAGTAGAAAATTTCAGAATTGCACCTTGCAATGCGGAGAAATTACTGTTTGTGCATTTACAATATTCAATGATTTTTGCCATTGAAAAACGTCCAGAAATGATTGAAGCTACTGACTGAATGAAAGGAGCTGGCATCTCACTCTCTTTGAATCTTGTTTATCATGCTAAGAGGAGCAGGAAAAAGCAAAAAATTTCAGAATTGCACCTTGCAATGCGGAGAAATTACTGTTTGTGCATTTACAATATTCATTGATTTTTGCCATTGAAAAACGTCCAGAAATGATTGAAGCGACTGACTGAATGAAAGGAGCTGGCATCTCACTCTCTTTGAATCTTCTTTATCATGCTAAGAGGAGCAGGAAAAAGCCAAAAATTTCAGAATTGCACCTTGCAATGCGGAGAAATTACTGTTTGTGCATTTACAATATTCATTGATTTTTGCTATTGAAAAACATCATGTTATTCATATACCAGAAATGATTGAAGCTACTGACTGAATGAAAGGAGCTGGCATCTCACTCTCTTTGAATCTTCTTTATCATGCTAGGAGTAGCAGGAAAAAGCAAAAAATTTCAGAATTGCACCTTGCAATGTGGAGATATTACTGTTTGTGCATTTACAATATTCATTGATTTTTGCCATTGAAAAACGTCCAGAAATGTTTGAAGCTACTGACTGAATGAAAGGAGCTGGCATCTCACTCTCTTTGAATCTTCTTTATCATGCTAGGATTAGCAGGAAAAAGCAAAAAATTTCAGAATTGCACCTTGCAATGTGGAGATATTACTGTTTGTGCATTTACAATATTCATTGATTTTTGCCATTGAAAAACATCATGTTATTCATATACCAGAAATGTTTGAAGCTACTGACTGAATGAAAGGAGCTGACATCTCACTCTCTTTGAATCTTCTTTATCATGCTAGGATTAGCAGGAAAAAGCAAAAAATTTCAGAATTGCACCTTGCAATGTGGAGATATTACTGTTTGTGCATTTACAATATTCATTGATTTTTGCCAATGAAAAACGTCCAGAAATGTTTGAAGCTACTGACTGAATGAAAGGAGCTGGCATCTCACTCTATTTGAATCTTCTTTATCATGCTAGGATTAGCAGGAAAAAGCAAAAAATTTCAGCATTGCACCTTGCAATGTGGAGATATTACTGTTTGTGCATTTACAATATTCATTGATTTTTGCCATTGAAAAACGTCCAGAAATGTTTATACCAGAAATGTTTGAAGCTACTGACTGAAAGAAAGGAGCTGGCATCTCACTCTCTTTGAATCTTCTTTATCATGCTAAGAGGAGCAGGAAAAAGCAAAAAATTTCAGAATTGCACCTTGCAATGCGGAGAAATTACTGTTTGTGCATTTACAATATTCATTGATTTTTGCCATTGAAAAACGTCCAGAAATGACTGAAGCTACTGACTGAATGAAAGGAGCTGGCATCTCACTCTCTTTGAATATTCTTAATCATGCTAAGAGGAGCAGGAAAAACCAAAAAATTTCAGAATTGCATCTTGCAATGCGGAGAAATTACTGTTTGTGCATTTACAATATTCATTGATTTTTGCCATTGAAAAACGTCCAGAAATGATTGAAGCTACTGACTGAATGAAAGGAGCTGGCATCTCACTCTCTTTGAATCTTCTTTATCATGCTAAGAGGAGCAGGAAAAAGCAAAAAATTTCAGAATTGCACCTTGCAATGCAGAGAAATTACTGTTTCTGCATTTACAATATTCATTGATTTTTGCCATTGAAAAACATCATGTTATTCATATACCAGAAATGATTGAAGCTACTGACTGAATGAAAGGAGCTGGCATCTCACTCTCTTTGAATCTTCTTTATCATGCTAAGAGGAGCAGGAAAAAGCAAAAAATTTCAGAATTGCACCTTGCAATGCGGAGAAATTTCTGTTTGTGCATTTACAATATTCATTGATTTTTGCCATTGAAAAACGTCCAGAAATGATTGAAGCTACTGACTGAATGAAAGGAGCTGGCATCTCACTCTCTTTGAATCTTCTTTATCATGCTAAGAGGAGCAGGAAAAAGCAAAAAATTTCAGAATTGCACCTTGCAATGCGGAGAAATTACTGTTTGTGCATTTACAATATTCATTGATTTTTGCCATTGAAAAACGTCCAGAAATGATTGAAGCTACTGACTGAATGAAAGGAGCTGGCATCTCACTCTCTTTGAATCTTCTTTATCATGCTAGGATTAGCAGGAAAAAGCAAAAAATTTCAGAATTGCACCTGGCAATGTGGAGATATTACTGTTTGTGCATTTACAATATTCATTGAATTTTGCCATTGAAAAACGTCCAGAAATGTTTGAAGCTACTGACTGAATGAAAGGAGCTGGCATCTCACTCTATTTGAATCTTCTTTATCATGCTAGGATTAGCAGGAAAAAGCAAAAAATTTCAG
Source organism: Phyllobates terribilis (assembly GCF_046119375.1). Lineage (NCBI taxonomy): Eukaryota > Metazoa > Chordata > Amphibia > Anura > Dendrobatidae > Phyllobates > Phyllobates terribilis. Next base: position 98,416 of record NW_027364310.1, read on the forward strand.
AATTGCACCTTGCAATGTGGAGATATTACTGTTTGTGCATTTACAATATTCATTGATTTTTGCCATTGAAAAACGTCCAGAAATGTTTATACCAGAAATGTTTGAAGCTACTGACTGAATGAAAGGAGCTGGCATCTCACTCTCTTTGAATCTTCTTTATCATGCTAAGAGGAGCAGGAAAAAGCAAAAAATTTCAGAATTGCACCTTGCAATGCGGAGAAATTACTGTTTGTGCATTTACAATATTCATTGATTTTTGCCATTGAAAAACGTCCAGAAATGACTGAAGCTACTGACTGAATGAAAGGAGCTGGCATCTCACTCTCTTTGAATCTTCTTTATCATGCTAAGAGGAGCAGGAAAAAGCAAAAAATTTCAGAATTGCACCTTGCAATGCGGAGAAATTACAGTTTGTGCATTTACAATATTCATTGATTTTTGCCATTGAAAAACGTCCAGAAATGATTGAAGCTACTGACTGAATGAAAGGAGCTGGCATCTCACTCTCTTTGAATCTTCTTTATCATGCTAAGAGGAGCAGGAAAAAGCAAAAAATTTCAGAATTGCACCTTGCAATGCGGAGAAATTACTGTTTGTGCATTTACAATATTCATTGATTTTTGCCATTGAAAAACATCATGTTATTCATATACCAGAAATGATTGAAGCTACTGACTGAATGAAAGGAGCTGGCATCTCACTCTCTTTGAATCTTCTTTATCATGCTAAGAGGAGCAGGAAAAAGCAAAAAATTTCAGAATTGCACCTTGCAATGCGGAGAAATTACTGTTTGTGCATTTACAATATTCATTGATTTTTGCCATTGAAAAACGTCCAGAAATGATTGAAGCTACTGACTGAATGAAAGGAGCTGGCATCTCACTCTCTTTGAATCTTCTTTATCATGCTAAGAGGAGCAGGAAAAAGCAAAAAATTTCAGAATTGCATCTTGCAATGCGGAGAAATTACTGTTTGTGCATTTACAATATTCATTGATTTTTGCCATTGAAAAACGTCCAGAAATGATTGAAGCTACTGACTGAATGAAAGGAGCTGGCATCTCACTCTCTTTGAATCTTCTTTATCATGCTAAGAGGAGCAGGAAAAAGCAAAAAATTTCAGAATTGCACCTTGCAATGCGGAGAAATTACTGTTTGTGCATTTACAATATTCATTGATTTTTGCCATTGAAAAACGTCCAGAAATGATTGAAGCTACTGACTGAATGAAAGGAGCTGGAATCTCACTCTCTTTGAATCTTCTTTATCATGCTAAGAGGAGCAGGAAAAAGCAAAAAATTTCAGAATTGCAACTTGCAATGCGGAGAAATTACTGTTTGTGCATTTACAATATTCATTGATTTTTGCCATTGAAAAACATCATGTTATTCATATACCAGAAATGATTGAAGCTACTGACTGAATGAAAGGAGCTGGCATCTCACTCTCTTTGAATCTTCTTTATCATGCTAAGAGGAGCAGGAAAAAGCAAAAAATTTCAGAATTGCACCTTGCAATGCGGAGAAATTACTGTTTGTGCATTTACAATATTCATTGATTTTTGCCATTGAAAAACGTCCAGAAATGATTGAAGCTACTGACTGAATGAAAGGAGCTGGCATCTCACTCTCTTTGAATCTTCTTTATCATGCTAAGAGGAGCAGGAAAAAGCAAAAAATTTCAGAATTGCACCTTGCAATGCGGAGAAATTACTGTTTGTGCATTTACAATATTCATTGATTTTTGCCATTGAAAAACATCATGTTATTCATATACCAGAAATGATTGAAGCTACTGACTGAATGAAAGGAGCTGGCATCTCACTCTCTTTGAATCTTCTTTATCATGCTAAGAGGAGCAGGAAAAAGCAAAAAATTTCAGAATTGCACCTTGCAATGCGGAGAAATTACTGTTTGTGCATTTACAATATTCATTGATTTTTGCCATTGAAAAACGTCCAGAAATGACTGAAGCTACTGACTGAATGAAAGGAGCTGGCATCTCACTCTCTTTGAATCTTCTTTATCATGCTAAGAGGAGCAGGAAAAAGCAAAAAATTTCAGAATTGCACCTTGCAATGCGGAGAAATTACAGTTTGTGCATTTACAATATTCATTGATTTTTGCCATTGAAAAACGTCCAGAAATGATTGAAGCTACTGACTGAATGAAAGGAGCTGGCATCTCACTCTCTTTGAATCTTCTTTATCATGCTAAGAGGAGCAGGAAAAAGCAAAAAATTTCAGAATTGCACCTTGCAATGCGGAGAAATTACTGTTTGTGCATTTACAATATTCATTGATTTTTGCCATTGAAAAACATCATGTTATTCATATACCAGAAATGATTGAAGCTACTGACTGAATGAAAGGAGCTGGCATCTCACTCTCTTTGAATCTTCTTTATCATGCTAAGAGGAGCAGGAAAAAGCAAAAAATTTCAGAATTGCACCTTGCAATGCGGAGAAATTACTGTTTGTGCATTTACAATATTCATTGATTTTTGCCATTGAAAAAAGTCCAGAAATGATTGAAGCTACTGACTGAATGAAAGGAGCTGGCATCTCACTCTCTTTGAATCTTCTTTATCATGCTAAGAGGAGCAGGAAAAAGCAAAAAATTTCAGAATTGCATCTTGCAATGCGGAGAAATTACTGTTTGTGCATTTACAATATTCATTGATTTTTGCCATTGAAAAACGTCCAGAAATGATTGAAGCTACTGACTGAATGAAAGGAGCTGGCATCTCACTCTCTTTGAATCTTCTTTATCATGCTAAGAGGAGCAGGAAAAAGCAAAAAATTTCAGAATTGCACCTTGCAATGCGGAGAAATTACTGTTTGTGCATTTACAATATTCATTGATTTTTGCCATTGAAAAACGTCCAGAAATGATTGAAGCTACTGACTGAATGAAAGGAGCTGGAATCTCACTCTCTTTGAATCTTCTTTATCATGCTAAGAGGAGCAGGAAAAAGCAAAAAATTTCAGAATTGCAACTTGCAATGCGGAGAAATTACTGTTTGTGCATTTACAATATTCATTGATTTTTGCCATTGAAAAACATCATGTTATTCATATACCAGAAATGATTGAAGCTACTGACTGAATGAAAGGAGCTGGCATCTCACTCTCTTTGAATCTTCTTTATCATGCTAAGAGGAGCAGGAAAAAGCAAAAAATTTCAGAATTGCACCTTGCAATGCGGAGAAATTACTGTTTGTGCATTTACAATATTCATTGATTTTTGCCATTGAAAAACATCCAGAAATGATTGAAGCTACTGACTGAATGAAAGGAGCTGTCATCTCACTCTCTTTGAATCTTCTTTATCATGCTAAGAGGAGCAGGAAAAAGCAAAAAATTTCAGAATTGCACCTTGCAATGCGGAGAAATTACTGTTTGTGCATTTACAATATTCATTGATTTTTGCCATTGAAAAACGTCCAGAAATGATTGAAGCTACTGACTGAATGAAAGGAGCTGGCATCTCACTCTCTTTGAATCTTCTTTATCATGCTAAGAGGAGCAGGAAAAAGCAAAAAATTTCAGAATTGCACCTTGCAATGCGGAGAAATTACTGTTTGTGCATTTACAATATTCATTAATTTTTGCCATTGAAAAACATCATGTTATTCATATCCCAGAAATGTTTGAAGCTACTGACTGAATGAAAGAAGCTGGCATCTCACTCTCTTTGAATCTTCTTTATCATGCTAAGAGGAGCAGGAAAAAGCAAAAAATTTCAGAATTGCACCTTGCAATGCGGAGAAATTACTGTTTGTGCATTTACAATATTCATTGATTTTTGCCATTGAAAAACGTCCAGAAATGATTGAAGCTACTGACTGAATGAAAGGAGCTGGCATCTCACTCTCTTTGAATCTTCTTTATCATGCTAAGAGGAGCAGGAAAAAGCAAAAAATTTCAGAATTGCACCTTGCAATGCGGAGAAATTACTGTTTGTGCATTTACAATATTCATTGATTTTTGCCATTGAAAAACATCATGTTATTCATATACCAGAAATGTTTGAAGCTACTGACTGAATGAAAGGAGCTGGCATCTCACTCTCTTTGAATCTTCTTTATCATGCTAAGAGGAGCAGGAAAAAGCAAAAAATTTCAGAATTGCACCTTGCAATGCGGAGAAATTACTGTTTGTGCATTTACAATATTCATTGATTTTTGCCATTGAAAAACGTCCAGAAATGATTGAAGCTACTGACTGAATGAAAGGAGCTGGCATCTCATTCTCTTTGAATCTTCTTTATCATGCTAAGAGGAGCAGGAAAATGCAAGAAATTTCAGAATTGCACCTTGCAATGCGGAGAAATTACTGTTTGTGCATTTACAATATTCATTGATTTTTGCCATTGAAAAACATCCAGAAATGATTGAAGCTACTGACTGAACGAAAGGAGCTGACATCTCACTCTCTTTGAATCTTCTTTATCATGCTAAGAGGAGCAGGAAAAAGCAAAAAATTTCAGAATTGCACCTTGCAATGCGGAGAAATTACTGTTTGTGCATTTACAATATTCATTGATTTTTGCCATTGAAAAACATCATGTTATTCATATACCAGAAATGATTGAAGCTACTGACTGAATGAAAGGAGCTGGCATCTCACTCTCTTTGAATCTTCTTTATCATGCTGAGGAGCAGGAAAAAGCAAAAAATTTCAGAATTGCACCTTGCAATGCGGAGAAATTACTGTTTGTGCATTTACAATATTCATTGATTTTTGCATTGAAAAACGTCCAGAAATGACTGAAGCTACTGACTGAATGAAAGGAGCTGGCATCTCACTCTCTTTGAATCTTCTTTATCATGCTAAGAGGAGCAGGAAAAAGCAAAAAATTTCAGAATTGCATCTTGCAATGCGGAGAAATTACTGTTTGTGCATTTACAATATTCATTGATTTTTGCCATTGAAAAACGTCCAGAAATGATTGAAGCTACTGACTGAATGAAAGGAGCTGGCATCTCACTCTCTTTGAATCTTCTTTATCATGCTAAGAGGAGCAGGAAAAAGCAAAAAATTTCAGAATTGCACCTTGCAATGCGGAGAAATTACTGTTTGTGCATTTACAATATTCATTGATTTTTGCCATTGAAAAACATCATGTTATTCATATACCAGAAATGATTGAAGCTACTGACTGAATGAAAGGAGCTGGCATCTCACTCTCTTTGAATCTTCTTTATCATGCTAAGAGGAGCAGGAAAAAGCAAAAAATTTCAGAATTGCACCTTGCAATGCGGAGAAATTACTGTTTGTGCATTTACAATATTCATTGATTTTTGCCATTGAAAAACGTCCAGAAATGATTGAAGCTACTGACTGAATGAAAGGAGCTGGCATCTCACTCTCTTTGAATCTTCTTTATCATGCTAAGAGGAGCAGGAAAAAGCAAAAAATTTCAGAATTGCACCTTGCAATGCGGAGAAATTACTGTTTGTGCATTTACAATATTCATTGATTTTTGCCATTGAAAAACGTCCAGAAATGATTGAAGCTACTGACTGAATGAAAGGAGCTGGCATCTCACTCTCTTTGAATCTTCTTTATCATGCTAGGATTAGCAGGAAAAAGCAAAAAATTTCAGAATTGCACCTGGCAATGTGGAGATATTACTGTTTGTGCATTTACAATATTCATTGAATTTTGCCATTGAAAAACATCCAGAAATGTTTGAAGCTACTGACTGAATGAAAGGAGCTGGCATCTCACTCTATTTGAATCTTCTTTATCATGCTAGGATTAGCAGGAAAAAGCAAAAAATTTCAGAATTGCACCTTGCAATGTTTAGATATTACTGTTTGTGCATTTACAATATTCATTGATTTTTGCCATTGAAAAACGTCCAGAAATGTTTATACCAGAAATGTTTGAAGCTACTGACTGAATGAAAGGAGCTGGCATCTCACTCTCTTTGAATCTTCTTTATCATGCTAAGAGGAGCAGGAAAAAGCAAAAAATTTCAGAATTGCACCTTGCAATGCGGAGAAATCACTGTTTGTGCATTTACAATATTCATTGATTTTTGCCATTGAAAAACGTCCAGAAATGACTGAAGCTACTGACTGAATGAAAGGAGCTGGCATCTCACTCTCTTTGAATCTTCTTTATCATGCTAAGAGGAGCAGGAAAAAGCAAAAAATTTCAGAATTGCACCTTGCAATGCGGAGAAATTACTGTTTGTGCATTTACAATATTCATTGATTTTTGCCATTGAAAAACGTCCAGAAATGATTGAAGGTACTGACTGAATGAAAGGAGCTGGCATCTCACTCTCTTTGAATCTTCTTTATCATGCTAAGAGGAGCAGGAAAAAGCAAAAAATTTCAGAATTGCACCTTGCAATGCGGAGAAATTACTGTTTGTGCATTTACAATATTCATTGATTTTTGCCATTGTAAAACATCATGTTATTCATATACTAGAAATGATTGAAGCTACTGACTGAATGAAAGGAGTTGGCATCTCACTCTCTTTGAATCTTCTTTATCATGCTAAGAGGAGCAGGAAAAAGCAAAAAATTTCAGAATTGCACCTTGCAATGCGGAGAAATTACTGTTTGTGCATTTACAATATTCATTGATTTTTGCCATTGAAAAACGTCCAGAAATGATTGAAGCTACTGACTGAATGAAAGGAGCTGGCATCTCACTCTCTTTGAATCTTTTTTATCATGCTAAGAGGAGCAGGAAAAAGCAAAAAATTTCAGAATTGCATCTTGCAATGCGGAGAAATTACTGTTTGTGCATTTACAATATTCATTGATTTTTGCCATTGAAAAACGTCCAGAAATGATTGAAGCTACTGACTGAATGAAAGGAGCTGGCATCTCACTCTCTTTGAATCTTCTTTATCATGCTAAGAGGAGCAGGAAAAAGCAAAAAATTTCAGAATTGCACCTTGCAATGCGGAGAAATTACTGTTTGTGCATTTACAATATTCATTGATTTTTGCCATTGAAAAACGTCCAGAAATGATTGAAGCTACTGACTGAATGAAAGGAGCTGGAATCTCACTCTCTTTGAATCTTCTTTATCATGCTAAGAGGAGCAGGAAAAAGCAAAAAATTTCAGAATTGCAACTTGCAATGCGGAGAAATTACTGTTTGTGCATTTACAATATTCATTGATTTTTGCCATTGAAAAACATCATGTTATTCATATACCAGAAATGATTGAAGCTACTAACTGAATGAAAGGAGCTGGCATCTCACTCTCTTTGAATCTTCTTTATCATGCTAAGAGGAGCAGGAAAAAGCAAAAAATTTCAGAATTGCACCTTGCAATGCGGAGAAATTAATGTTTGTGCATTTACAATATTCATTGATTTTTGCCATTGAAAAACGTCCAGAAATGATTGAAGCTACTGACTGAATGAAAGGAGCTGGCATCTCACTCTCTTTGAATCTTCTTTATCATGCTAAGAGGAGCAGGAAAAAGCAAAAAATTTCAGAATTGCACCTTGCAATGCGGAGAAATTACTGTTTGTGCATTTACAATATTCATTGATTTTTGCCATTGAAAAACGTCCAGAAATGATTGAAGCTACTGACTGAATGAAAGGAGCTGGCATCTCACTCTCTTTGAATCTTCTTTATCATGCTAAGAGGAGCAGGAAAAAGCAAAAAATTTCAGAATTGCACCTTGCAATGCGGAGAAATTACTGTTTGTGCATTTACAATATTCATTAATTTTTGCCATTGAAAAACATCATGTTATTCATATCCCAGAAATGTTTGAAGCTACTGACTGAATGAAAGAAGCTGGCATCTCACTCTCTTTGAATCTTCTTTATCATGCTAAGAGGAGCAGGAAAAAGCAAAAAATTTCAGAATTGCACCTTGCAATGCGGAGAAATTACTGTTTGTGCATTTACAATATTCATTGATTTTTGCCATTGAAAAACGTCCAGAAATGATTGAAGCTACTGACTGAATGAAAGGAGCTGGCATCTCACTCTCTTTGAATCTTCTTTATCATGCTAAGAGGAGCAGGAAAAAGCAAAAAATTTCAGAATTGCACCTTGCAATGCGGAGAAATTACTGTTTGTGCATTTACAATATTCATTGATTTTTGCCATTGAAAAACATCATGTTATTCATATACCAGAAATGTTTGAAGCTACTGACTGAATGAAAGGAGCTGGCATCTCACACTCTTTGAATCTTCTTTATCATGCTAAGAGGAGCAGGAAAAAGCAAAAAATTTCAGAATTGCACCTTGCAATGCGGAGAAATTACTGTTTGTGCATTTACAATATTCATTGATTTTTGCCATTGAAAAACATCCAGAAATGATTGAAGCTACTGACTGAATGAAAGGAGCTGGCATCTCACTCTCTTTGAATCTTCTTTATCATGCTAAGAGGAGCAGGAAAAAGCCAAAAATTTCAGAATTGCACCTTGCAATGCGGAGAAATTACTGTTTGTGCATTTACAATATTCATTGATTTTTGCCATTGAAAAACATCATGTTATTCATATACCAGAAATGATTGAAGCTACTGACTGAATGAAAGGAGCTGGCATCTCACTCTCTTTGAATCTTCTTTATCATGCAAAGAGGAGCAGGAAAAAGTAAAAAATTTCAGAATTGCACCTTGCAATGCGGAGAAATTACTGATTGTGCATTTACAATATTCATTGATTTTTGCCATTGAAAAACGTCCAGAAATGATTGAAGCTACTGACTGAATGAAAGGAGCTGGCATCTCACTCTCTTTGAATCTTCTTTATCATGCTAAGAGGAGCAGGAAAAAGCAAAAAATTTCAGAATTGCACCTTGCAATGCGGAGAAATTACTGTTTGTGCATTTACAATATTCACTGATTTTTGCCATTGAAAAACGTCCAGAAATGATTGAAGCAACTGACTGAATGAAAGGAGCTGGCATCTCACTCTCTTTGAATCTTCTTTATCATGCTAAGAGGAGCAGGAAAAAGCAAAAAATTTCAGAATTGCACCTTGCAATGCGGAGAAATTACTGTTTGTGCATTTACAATATTCATTGATTTTTGCCATTGAAAAACGTCCAGAAATAATTGAAGCTACTGACTGAATGAAAGGAGCTGGCATCTCACTCTCTTTGAATCTTCTTTATCATGCTAAGAGGAGCAGGAAAAAGCAAAAAATTTCAGAATTGCAACTTGCAATGCGGAGAAATTACTGTTTGTGCATTTACAATATTCATTGATTTTTGCCATTGAAAAACATCATGTTATTCATATACCAGAAATGATTGAAGCTACTGACTGAATGAAAGGAGCTGGCATCTCACTCTCTTTGAATCTTCTTTATCATGCTAAGAGGAGCAGGAAAAAGCAAAAAATTTCAGAATTGCACCTTGCAATGCGGAGAAATTACTGTTTGTGCATTTACAATATTCATTGATTTTTGCCATTGAAAAACGTCCAGAAATGATTGAAGCTACTGACTGAATGAAAGGAGCTGGCATCTCACTCTCTTTGAATCTTCTTTATCATGCTAAGAGGAGCAGGAAAAAGCAAAAAATTTCAGAATTGCACCTTGCAATGCGGAGAAATTACTGTTTGTGCATTTACAATATTCATTGATTTTTGCCATTGAAAAACGTCCAGAAATGATTGAAGCTACTGACTGAATGAAAGGAGCTGGCATCTCACTCTCTTTGAATCTTCTTTATCATGCTAAGAGGAGCAGGAAAAAGCAAAAAATTTCAGAATTGCACCTTGCAATGCGGAGAAATTACTGTTTGTGCATTTACAATATTCATTGATTTTTGCCATTGAAAAACATCATGTTATTCATATACCAGAAATGTTTGAAGCTACTGACTGAATGAAAGGAGCTGGCATCTCACTCTCTTTGAATCTTCTTTATCATGCTAAGAGGAGCAGGAAAAAGCAAAAAATTTCAGAATTGCACCTTGCAATGCGGAGAAATTACTGTTTGTGCATTTACAATATTCATTGATTTTTGCCATTGAAAAACGTCCAGAAATGATTGAAGCTACTGACTGAATGAAAGGAGCTGGCATCTCACTCTCTTTGAATCTTCTTTATCATGCTAAGAGGAGCAGGAAAAAGCAAAAAATTTCAGAATTGCACCTTGCAATGCGGAGAAATTACTGTTTGTGCATTTACAATATTCATTGATTTTTACCATTGAAAAACATCATGTTATTCATATACCAGAAATGATTGAAGCTACTGACTGAATGAAAGGAGCTGGCATCTCGCTCTCTTTGAATCTTCTTTATCATGCTAAGAGGAGCAGGAAAAAGCAAAAAATTTCAGAATTGCACCTTGCAATGCGGAGAAATTACTGTTTGTGCATTTACAATATTCATTGATTTTTGCCATTGAAAAACGTCCAGAAATGATTGAAGCTACTGACTGAATGAAAGGAGCTGGCATCTCACTCTCTCTGAATCTTCTTTATCATGCTAAGAGGAGCAGGAAAAAGCAAAAAATTTCAGAATTGCACCTTGCAATGTGGAGAAATTACTGTTTGTGCATTTACAATATTCATTGATTTTTGCCATTGAAAAACATCATGTTATTCATATACCAGAAATGATTGAAGCTACTGACTGAATGAAAGGAGCTGGCATCTCACTCTCTTTTAATCTTCTTTATCATGCTAAGAGGAGCAGGAAAAAGCAAAAAATGTCAGAATTGCACCTTGCAATGCGGAGAAATTACTGTTTGTGCATTTACAATATTCATTGATTTTTGCCATTGAATAACGTCCAGAAATGATTGAAGCTACTGACTGAATGAAAGGAGCTGGCATCTCACTCTCTTTGAATCTTCTTTATCATGCTAAGAGGAGCAGGAAAAAGCAAAAAATTTCAGAATTGCACCTTGCAATGCGGAGAAATTACTGTTTGTGCTTTTACAATATTCATTGATTTTTGCCATTGAAAAACATCATGTTATTCATATACCAGAAATGTTTGAAGCTACTGACTGAATGAAAGGAGCTGGCATCTCACTCTCTTTGAATCTTCTTTATCATGCTAAGAGGAGCAGGAAAAAGCAAAAAATTTCAGAATTGCACCTTGCAATGCGGAGAAATTACTGTTTGTGCATTTAGAATTTTCATTGATTTTTGCCATTGAAAAACGTCCAGAAATGATTGAAGCTACTGACTGAATGAAAGGAGCTGGCATCTCACTCTCTTTGAATCTTCTTTATCATGCTAAGAGGAGCAGGAAAAAGCAAAAAATTTCAGAATTGCACCTTGCAATGCGGAGAAATTACTGTTTGTGCATTTACAATATTCATTGATTTTTGCCATTGAAAAACGTCCAGAAATGATTGAAGCTACTGACTGAATGAAAGGAGCTGGCATCTCACTCTCTTTGAATCTTCTTTATCATGCTAAGAGGAGCAGGAAAAAGCAAAAAATTTCAGAATTGCAACTTGCAATGCGGAGAAATTACTGTTTGTGCATTTACAATATTCATTGATTTTTGCCATTGAAAAACATCATGTTATTCATATACCAGAAATGATTGAAGCTACTGACTGAATGAAAGGAGCTGGCATCTCACTCTCTTTGAATCTTCTTTATCATGCTAAGAGGAGCAGGAAAAAGCAAAAAATTTCAGAATTGCACCTTGCAATGCGGAGAAATTACTGTTTGTGCATTTACAATATTCATTGATTTTTGCCATTGAAAAACATCATGTTATTCATATACCAGAAATGTTTGAAGCTACTGACTGAATGAAAGGAGCTGGCATCGCACTCTCTTTGAATCTTCTTTATCATGCTAAGAGGAGCAGGAAAAAGCAAAAAATTTCAGAATTGCACCTTGCTATGCGGAGAAATTACTGTTTGTGCATTTACAATATTCATTGATTTTTGCCATTGAAAAACGTCCAGAAATGATTGAAGCTACTGACTGAATGAAAGGAGCTGGCATCTCACTCTCTTTGAATCTTCTTTATCATGCTAAGAGGAGCAGGAAAATGCAAGAAATTTCAGAATTGCACCTTGCAATGCGGAGAAATTACTGTTTGTGCATTTACAATATTCATTGATTTTTGCCATTGAAAAACATCCAGAAATGATTGAAGCTACTGACTGAATGAAAGGAGCTGGCATCTCACTCTCTTTGAATCTTCTTTATCATGCTAAGAGGAGCAGGAAAAAGCCAAAAATTTCAGAATTGCACCTTGCAATGCGGAGAAATTACTGTTTGTGCATTTACAATATTCATTGATTTTTGCCATTGAAAAACATCATGTTATTCATATACCAGAAATGATTGAAGCTACTGACTGAATGAAAGGAGCTGGCATCTCACTCTCTTTGAATCTTCTTTATCATGCAAAGAGGAGCAGGAAAAAGCAAAAAATTTCAGAATTGCACCTTGCAATGCGGAGAAATTACTGTTTGTGCATTTACAATATTCATTGATTTTTGCCATTGAAAAACGTCCAGAAATGATTGAAGCTACTGACTGAATGAAAGGAGCTGGCATCTCACTCTCTTTGAATCTTCTTTATCATGCTAAGAGGAGCAGGAAAAAGCAAAAAATTTCAGAATTGCACCTTGCAATGCGGAGAAATTACTGTTTGTGCATTTACAATATTCACTGATTTTTGCCATTGAAAAACGTCCAGAAATGATTGAAGCAACTGACTGAATGAAAGGAGCTGGCATCTCACTCTCTTTGAATCTTCTTTATCATGCTAAGAGGAGCAGGAAAAAGCAAAAAATTTCAGAATTGCACCTTGCAATGCGGAGAAATTACTGTTTGTGCATTTACAATATTCATTGATTTTTGCCATTGAAAAACGTCCAGAAATAATTGAAGCTACTGACTGAATGAAAGGAGCTGGCATCTCACTCTCTTTGAATCTTCTTTATCATGCTAAGAGGAGCAGGAAAAAGCAAAAAATTTCAGAATTGCAACTTGCAATGCGGAGAAATTACTGTTTGTGCATTTACAATATTCATTGATTTTTGCCATTGAAAAACATCATGTTATTCATATACCAGAAATGATTGAAGCTACTGACTGAATGAAAGGAGCTGGCATCTCACTCTCTTTGAATCTTCTTTATCATGCTAAGAGGAGCAGGAAAAAGCAAAAAATTTCAGAATTGCACCTTGCAATGCGGAGAAATTACTGTTTGTGCATTTACAATATTCATTGATTTTTGCCATTGAAAAACGTCCAGAAATGATTGAAGCTACTGACTGAATGAAAGGAGCTGGCATCTCACTCTCTTTGAATCTTCTTTATCATGCTAAGAGGAGCAGGAAAAAGCAAAAAATTTCAGAATTGCACCTTGCAATGCGGAGAAATTACTGTTTGTGCATTTACAATATTCATTGATTTTTGCCATTGAAAAACGTCCAGAAATGATTGAAGCTACTGACTGAATGAAAGGAGCTGGCATCTCACTCTCTTTGAATCTTCTTTATCATGCTAAGAGGAGCAGGAAAAAGCAAAAAATTTCAGAATTGCACCTTGCAATGCGGAGAAATTACTGTTTGTGCATTTACAATATTCATTGATTTTTGCCATTGAAAAACATCATGTTATTCATATACCAGAAATGTTTGAAGCTACTGACTGAATGAAAGGAGCTGGCATCTCACTCTCTTTGAATCTTCTTTATCATGCTAAGAGGAGCAGGAAAAAGCAAAAAATTTCAGAATTGCACCTTGCAATGCGGAGAAATTACTGTTTGTGCATTTACAATATTCATTGATTTTTGCCATTGAAAAACGTCCAGAAATGATTGAAGCTACTGACTGAATGAAAGGAGCTGGCATCTCACTCTCTTTGAATCTTCTTTATCATGCTAAGAGGAGCAGGAAAAAGCAAAAAATTTCAGAATTGCACCTTGCAATGCGGAGAAATTACTGTTTGTGCATTTACAATATTCATTGATTTTTACCATTGAAAAACATCATGTTATTCATATACCAGAAATGATTGAAGCTACTGACTGAATGAAAGGAGCTGGCATCTCGCTCTCTTTGAATCTTCTTTATCATGCTAAGAGGAGCAGGAAAAAGCAAAAAATTTCAGAATTGCACCTTGCAATGCGGAGAAATTACTGTTTGTGCATTTACAATATTCATTGATTTTTGCCATTGAAAAACGTCCAGAAATGATTGAAGCTACTGACTGAATGAAAGGAGCTGGCATCTCACTCTCTTTGAATCTTCTTTATCATGCTAAGAGGAGCAGGAAAAAGCAAAAAATTTCAGAATTGCACCTTGCAATGTGGAGAAATTACTGTTTGTGCATTTACAATATTCATTGATTTTTGCCATTGAAAAACATCATGTTATTCATATACCAGAAATGATTGAAGCTACTGACTGAATGAAAGGAGCTGGCATCTCACTCTCTTTTAATCTTCTTTATCATGCTAAGAGGAGCAGGAAAAAGCAAAAAATTTCAGAATTGCACCTTGCAATGCGGAGAAATTACTGTTTGTGCATTTACAATATTCATTGATTTTTGCCATTGAAAAACGTCCAGAAATGATTGAAGCTACTGACTGAATGAAAGGAGCTGGCATCTCACTCTCTTTGAATCTTCTTTATCATGCTAAGAGGAGCAGGAAAAAGCAAAAAATTTCAGAATTGCACCTTGCAATGCGGAGAAATTACTGTTTGTGCTTTTACAATATTCATTGATTTTTGCCATTGAAAAACATCATGTTATTCATATACCAGAAATGTTTGAAGCTACTGACTGAATGAAAGGAGCTGGCATCTCACTCTCTTTGAATCTTCTTTATCATGCTAAGAGGAGCAGGAAAAAGCAAAAAATTTCAGAATTGCACCTTGCAATGCGGAGAAATTACTGTTTGTGCATTTAGAATTTTCATTGATTTTTGCCATTGAAAAACGTCCAGAAATGATTGAAGCTACTGACTGAATGAAAGGAGCTGGCATCTCACTCTCTTTGAATCTTCTTTATCATGCTAAGAGGAGCAGGAAAAAGCAAAAAATTTCAGAATTGCACCTTGCAATGCGGAGAAATTACTGTTTGTGCATTTACAATATTCATTGATTTTTGCCATTGAAAAACGTCCAGAAATGATTGAAGCTACTGACTGAATGAAAGGAGCTGGCATCTCACTCTCTTTGAATCTTCTTTATCATGCTAAGAGGAGCAGGAAAAAGCAAAAAATTTCAGAATTGCAACTTGCAATGCGGAGAAATTACTGTTTGTGCATTTACAATATTCATTGATTTTTGCCATTGAAAAACATCATGTTATTCATATACCAGAAATGATTGAAGCTACTGACTGAATGAAAGGAGCTGGCATCTCACTCTCTTTGAATCTTCTTTATCATGCTAAGAGGAGCAGGAAAAAGCAAAAAATTTTAGAATTGCACCTTGCAATGCGGAGAAATTACTGTTTGTGCATTTACAATATTCATTGATTTTTGCCATTGAAAAACATCAGGTTATTCATATACCAGAAATGTTTGAAGCTACTGACTGAATGAAAGGAGCTGGCATCGCACTCTCTTTGAATCTTCTTTATCATGCTAAGAGGAGCAGGAAAAAGCAAAAAATTTCAGAATTGCACCTTGCTATGCGGAGAAATTACTGTTTGTGCATTTACAATATTCATTGATTTTTGCCATTGAAAAACGTCCAGAAATGATTGAAGCTACTGACTGAATGAAAGGAGCTGGCATCTCACTCTCTTTGAATCTTCTTTATCATGCTAAGAGGAGCAGGAAAATGCAAGAAATTTCAGAATTGCACCTTGCAATGCGGAGAAATTACTGTTTGTGCATTTACAATATTCATTGATTTTTGCCATTGAAAAACATCCAGAAATGATTGAAGCTACTGACTGAATGAAAGGAGCTGGCATCTCACTCTCTTTGAATCTTCTTTATCATGCTAAGAGGAGCAGGAAAAAGCCAAAAATTTCAGAATTGCACCTTGCAATGCGGAGAAATTACTGTTTGTGCATTTACAATATTCATTGATTTTTGCCATTGAAAAACATCATGTTATTCATATACCAGAAATGATTGAAGCTACTGACTGAATGAAAGGAGCTGGCATCTCACTCTCTTTGAATCTTCTTTATCATGCAAAGAGGAGCAGGAAAAAGCAAAAAATTTCAGAATTGCACCTTGCAATGCGGAGAAATTACTGTTTGTGCATTTACAATATTCATTGATTTTTGCCATTGAAAAACGTCCAGAAATGATTGAAGCTACTGACTGAATGAAAGGAGCTGGCATCTCACTCTCTTTGAATCTTCTTTATCATGCTAAGAGGAGCAGGAAAAAGCAAAAAATTTCAGAATTGCGCCTTGCAATGCGGAGAAATTACTGTTTGTGCATTTACAATATTCACTGATTTTTGCCATTGAAAAACGTCCATAAATGATTGAAGCAACTGACTGAATGAAAGGAGCTGGCATCTCACTCTCTTTGAATCTTCTTTATCATGCTAAGAGGAGCAGGAAAAAGCAAAAAATTTCAGAATTGCACCTTGCAATGCGGAGAAATTACTGTTTGTGCATTTACAATATTCATTGATTTTTGCCATTGAAAAACATCATGTTATTCATATACCAGAAATGTTTGAAGCTACTGACTGAATGAAAGGAGCTGGCATCGCATTCTCTTTGAATCTTCTTTATCATGCTAAGAGGAGCAGGAAAAAGCAAAAAATTTCAGAATTGCACCTTGCTATGCGGAGAAATTACTGTTTGTGCATTTACAATATTCATTGATTTTTGCCATTGAAAAACGTCCAGAAATGATTGAAGCTACTGACTGAATGAAAGGAGCTGGCATCTCACTCTCTTTGAATCTTCTTTATCATGCTAAGAGGAGCAGGAAAATGCAAGAAATTTCAGAATTGCACCTTGCAATGCGGAGAAATTACTGTTTGTGCATTTACAATATTCATTGATTTTTGCCATTGAAAAACATCCAGAAATGATTGAAGCTACTGACTGAATGAAAGGAGCTGGCATCTCACTCTCTTTGAATCTTCTTTATCATGCTAAGAGGAGCAGGAAAAAGCCAAAAATTTCAGAATTGCACCTTGCAATGCGGAGAAATTACTGTTTGTGCATTTACAATATTCATTGATTTTTGCCATTGAAAAACATCATGTTATTCATATACCAGAAATGATTGAAGCTACTGACTGAATGAAAGGAGCTGGCATCTCACTCTCTTTGAATCTTCTTTATCATGCAAACAGGAGCAGGAAAAAGCAAAAAATTTCAGAATTGCACCTTGCAATGCGGAGAAATTACTGTTTGTGCATTTACAATATTCATTGATTTTTGCCATTGAAAAACGTCCAGAAATGATTGAAGCTACTGACTGAATGAAAGGAGCTGGCATCTCACTCTCTTTGAATCTTCTTTATCATGCTAAGAGGAGCAGGAAAAAGCAAAAAATTTCAGAATTGCGCCTTGCAATGCGGAGAAATTACTGTTTGTGCATTTACAATATTCACTGATTTTTGCCATTGAAAAACGTCCATAAATGATTGAAGCAACTGACTGAATGAAAGGAGCTGGCATCTCACTCTCTTTGAATCTTCTTTATCATGCTAAGAGGAGCAGGAAAAAGCAAAAAATTTCAGAATTGCACCTTGCAATGCGGAGAAATTACTGTTTGTGCATTTACAATATTCATTGATTTTTGCCATTGAAAAACGTCCAGAAATAATTGAAGCTACTGACTGAATGAAAGGAGCTGGCATCTCACTCTCTTTGAATCTTCTTTATCATGCTAAGAGGAGCAGGAAAAAGCAAAAAATTTCAGAATTGCAACTTGCAATGCGGAGAAATTACTGTTTGTGCATTTACAATATTCATTGATTTTTGCCATTGAAAAACATCATGTTATTCATATACCAGAAATGATTGAAGCTACTGACTGAATGAAAGGAGCTGGAATCTCACTCTCTTTGAATCTTCTTTATCATGCTAAGAGGAGCAGGAAAAAGCAAAAAATTTCAGAATGGCACCTTGCAATGCGGAGAAATTACTGTTTGTGCATTTACAATATTCATTGATTTTTGCCATTGAAAAACGTCCAGAAATGATTGAAGCTACTGACTGAATGAAAGGAGCTGGCATCTCACTCTCTTTGAATCTTCTTTATCATGCTAAGAGGAGCAGGAAAAAGCAAAAAATTTCAGAATTGCACCTTGCAATGCGGAGAAATTACTGTTTGTGCTTTTACAATATTCATTGATTTTTGCCATTGAAACACATCATGTTATTCATATACCAGAAATGTTTGAAGCTACTGACTGAATGAAAGGAGCTGGCATCTCACTCTCTTTGAATCTTCTTTATCATGCTAAGAGGAGCAGGAAAAAGCAAAACATTTCAGAATTGCACCTTGCAATGCGGAGAAATTACTGTTTGTGCATTTACAATATTCATTGATTTTTGCCATTGAAAAATGTCCAGAAATGATTGAAGCTGCTGACTGAATGAAAGGAGCTGGCATCTCACTCTCTTTGAATCTTCTTTATCATGCTAAGAGGAGCAGGAAAAAGCAAAAAATTTCAGAATTGCACCTTGCAATGCGGAGAAATTACTGTTTGTGCATTTACAATATTCATTGATTTTTGCCATTGAAAAACATCATGTTATTCATATACCAGAAATGATTGAAGCTACTGACTGAATGAAAGGAGCTGGCATCTCACTCTCTTTGAATCTTCTTTATCATGCTAAGAGGAGCAGGAAAAAGCAAAAAATTTCAGAATTGCACCTTGCAATGCGGAGAAATTACTGTTTGTGGATTTACAATATTCATTGATTTTTGCCATTGAAAAACGTCCAGAAATGATTGAAGCTACTGACTGAATGAAAGGAGCTGGCATCTCACTCTCTTTGAATCTTCTTTATCATGCTAAGAGGAGCAGGAAAAAGCAAAAAATTTCAGAATTGCACCTTGCAATGCGGAGAAATTACTGTTTGTGCATTTACAATATTCATTGATTTTTGCCATTGAAAAACGTCCAGAAATGATTGAAGCTACTGACTGAATGAAAGGAGCTGGCATCTCACTCTCTTTGAATCTTCTTTATCATGCTAAGAGGAGCAGGAAAAAGCAAAAAATTTCAGAATTGCACCTTGCAATGCGGAGAAATTACTGTTTGTGCATTTACAATATTCATTGATTTTTGCCATTGAAAAACATCATGTTATTCATATACCAGAAATGTTTGAAGCTACTGACTGAATGAAAGGAGCTGGCATCTCACTCTCTTTGAATCTTCTTTATCATGCTAAGAGGAGCAGGAAAAAGCAAAAAATTTCAGAATTGCACCTTGCAATGCGGAGAAATTACTGTTTGTGCATTTACAATATTCATTGATTTTTGCCATTGAAAAACGTCCAGAAATGATTGAAGCTACTGACTGAATGAAAGGAGCTGGCATCTCACTCTCTTTGAATCTTCTTTATCATGCTAAGAGGAGCAGGAAAAAGCAAAAAATTTCAGAATTGCAGCTTGCAATGCGGAGAAATTACTGTTTGTGCATTTACAATATTCATTGATTTTTGCCATTGAAAAACATCATGTTATTCATATACCAGAAATGATTGAAGCTACTGACTGAATGAAAGGAGCTGGCATCTCGCTCTCTTTGAATCTTCTTTATCATGCTAAGAGGAGCAGGAAAAAGCAAAAAATTTCAGAATTGCACCTTGCAATGCGGAGAAATTACTGTTTGTGCATTTACAATATTCATTGATTTTTGCCATTGAAAAACGTCCAGAAGAGATTGAAGCTACTGACTGAATGAAAGGAGCTGGCATCTCACTCTCTTTGAATCTTCTTTATCATGCTAAGAGGAGCAGGAAAAAGCAAAAAATTTCAGAATTGCACCTTGCAATGTGGAGAAATTACTGTTTGTGCATTTACAATATTCATTGATTTTTGCCATTGAAAAACATCATGTTATTCATATACCAGAAATGATTGAAGCTACTGACTGAATGAAAGGAGCTGGCATCTCACTCTCTTTGAATCTTCTTTATCATGCTAAGAGGAGCAGGAAAAAGCAAAAAATTTCAGAATTGCACCTTGCAATGCGGAGAAATTACTGTTTGTGCATTTACAATATTCATTGATTTTTGCCATTGAAAAACGTCCAGAAATGATTGAAGCTACTGACTGAATGAAAGGAGCTGGCATCTCACTCTCTTTGAATCTTCTTTATCATGCTAAGAGGAGCAGGAAAAAGCAAAAAATTTCAGAATTGCACCTTGCAATGCGGAGAAATTACTGTTTGTGCTTTTACAATATTCATTGATTTTTGCCATTGAAAAACATCATGTTATTCATATAGCAGAAATGTTTGAAGCTACTGACTGAATGAAAGGAGCTGGCATCTCACTCTCTTTGAATCTTCTTTATCATGCTAAGAGGAGCAGGAAAAAGCAAAAAATTTCAGAATTGCACCTTGCAATGCGGAGAAATTACTGTTTGTGCATTTACAATATTCATTGATTTTTGCCATTGAAAAACGTCCAGAAATTATTGAAGCTACTGAATGAATGAAAGGAGCTGGCATCTCACTCTCTTTGAATCTTCTTTATCATGCTAAGAGGAGCAGAGAAAACCAAAAAATTTCAGAATTGCACCTTGCAATGCGGAGAAATTACTGTTTGTGCATTTACAATATTCATTGATTTTTGCCATTGAAAAACGTCCAGAAATGATTGAAGCTACTGACTGAATGAAAGGAGCTGGCATCTCACTCTCTTTGAATCTTCTTTATCATGCTAAGAGGAGCAGGAAAAAGCAAAAAATTTCAGAATTGCATCTTGCAATGCGGAGAAATTACTGTTTGTGCATTTACAATATTCATTGATTTTTGCCATTGAAAAACATCATGTTATTCATATACCAGAAATGATTGAAGCTACTGACTGAATGAAAGGAGCTGGCATCTCACTCTCTTTGAATCTTCTTTATCATGCTAAGAGGAGCAGGAAAAAGCAAAAAATTTCAGAATTGCACCTTGCAATGCGGAGAAATTACTGTTTGTGCATTTACAATATTCATTGATTTTTGCCATTGAAAAACGTCCAGAAATGATTGAAGCTACTGACTGAATGAAAGGAGCTGGCATCTCACTCTCTTTGAATCTTCTTTATCATGCTAAGAGGAGCAGGAAAAAGCAAAAAATTTCAGAATTGCACCTTGCAATGCGGAGAAATTACTGTTTGTGCATTTACAATATTCATTGATTTTTGCCATTGAAAAACGTCCAGAAATGATTGAAGCTACTGACTGAATGAAAGGAGCTGGCATCTCACTCTCTTTGAATCTTCTTTATCATGCTAAGAGGAGCAGGAAAAAGCAAAAAATTTCAGAATTGCACCTTGCAATGCGGAGAAATTACTGTTTGTGCATTTACAATATTCATTAATTTTTGCCATTGAAAAACATCATGTTATTCATATCCCAGAAATGTTTGAAGCTACTGACTGAATGAAAGAAGCTGGCATCTCACTCTCTTTGAATCTTCTTTATCATGCTAAGAGGAGCAGGAAAAAGCAAAAAATTTCAGAATTGCACCTTGCAATGCGGAGAAATTGCTGTTTGTGCATTTACAATATTCATTGATTTTTGCCATTGAAAAACGTCCAGAAATGATTGAAGCTACTGACTGAATGAAAGGAGCTGGCATCTCACTCTCTTTGAATCTTCTTTATCATGCTAAGAGGAGCAGGAAAAAGCAAAAAATTTCAGAATTGCACCTTGCAATGCGGAGAAATTACTGTTTGTGCATTTACAATATTCATTGATTTTTGCCATTGAAAAACATCATGTTATTCATATACCAGAAATGTTTGAAGCTACTGACTGAATGAAAGGAGCTGGCATCTCACTCTCTTTGAATCTTCTTTATCATGCTAAGAGGAGCAGGAAAAAGCAAAAAATTTCAGAATTGCACCTTGCAATGCGGAGAAATTACTGTTTGTGCATTTACAATATTCATTGATTTTTGCCATTGAAAAACGTCCAGAAATGATTGAAGCTACTGACTGAATGAAAGGAGCTGGCATCTCACTCTCTTTGAATCTTCTTTATCATGCTAAGAGGAGCAGGAAAATGCAAGAAATTTCAGAATTGCACCTTGCAATGCGGAGAAATTACTGTTTGTGCATTTACAATATTCATTGATTTTTGCCATTGAAAAACATCCAGAAATGATTGAAGCTACTGACTGAATGAAAGGAGCTGGCATCTCACTCTCTTTGAATCTTCTTTATCATGCTAAGAGGAGCAGGAAAAAGCCAAAAATTTCAGAATTGCACCTTGCAATGCGGAGAAATTACTGTTTGTGCATTTACAATATTCATTGATTTTTGCCATTGAAAAACATCATGTTATTCATATACCAGAAATGATTGAAGCTACTGACTGAATGAAAGGAGCTGGCATCTCACTCTCTTTGAATCTTCTTTATCATGCAAAGAGGAGCAGGAAAAAGCAAAAAATTTCAGAATTGCACCTTGCAATGCGGAGAAATTACTGTTTGTGCATTTACAATATTCATTGATTTTTGCCATTGAAAAACGTCCAGAAATGATTGAAGCTACTGACTGAATGAAAGGAGCTGGCATCTCACTCTCTTTGAATCTTCTTTATCATGCTAAGAGGAGCAGGAAAAAGCAAAAAATTTCAGAATTGCACCTTGCAATGCGGAGAAATTACTGTTTGTGCATTTACAATATTCATTGATTTTTGCCATTGAAAAACGTCCAGAAATGATTGAAGCAACTGACTGAATGAAAGGAGCTGGCATCTCACTCTCTTTGAATCTTCTTTATCATGCTAAGAGGAGCAGGAAAAAGCAAAAAATTTCAGAATTGCACCTTGCAATGCGGAGAAATTACTGTTTGTGCATTTACAATATTCATTGATTTTTGCCATTGAAAAACGTCCAGAAATAATTGAAGCTACTGACTGAATGAAAGGAGCTGGCATCTCACTCTCTTTGAATCTTCTTTATCATGCTAAGAGGAGCAGGAAAAAGCAAAAAATTTCAGAATTGCAACTTGCAATGCGGAGAAATTACTGTTTGTGCATTTACAATATTCATTGATTTTTGCCATTGAAAAACATCATGTTATTCATATACCAGAAATGATTGAAGCTACTGACTGAATGAAAGGAGCTGGCATCTCACTCTCTTTGAATCTTCTTTATCATGCTAAGAGGAGCAGGAAAAAGCAAAAAATTTCAGAATTGCACCTTGCAATGCGGAGAAATTACTGTTTGTGCATTTACAATATTCATTGATTTTTGCCATTGAAAAACGTCCAGAAATGATTGAAGCTACTGACTGAATGAAAGGAGCTGGCATCTCACTCTCTTTGAATCTTCTTTATCATGCTAAGAGGAGCAGGAAAAAGCAAAAAATTTCAGAATTGCACCTTGCAATGCGGAGAAACTACTGTTTGTGCTTTTACAATATTCATTGATTTTTGCCATTGAAAAACATCATGTTATTCATATACCAGAAATGTTTGAAGCTACTGACTGAATGAAAGGAGCTGGCATCTCACTCTCTTTGAATCTTCTTTATCATGCTAAGAGGAGCAGGAAAAAGCAAAAAATTTCAGAATTGCACCTTGCAATGCGGAGAAATTACTGTTTGTGCATTTACAATATTCATTGATTTTTGCCATTGAAAAATGTCCAGAAATGATTGAAGCTGCTGACTGAATGAAAGGAGCTGGCATCTCACTCTCTTTGAATCTTCTTTATCATGCTAAGAGGAGCAGGAAAAAGCAAAAAATTTCAGAATTGCACCTTGCAATGCGGAGAAATTACTGTTTGTGCATTTACAATATTCATTGATTTTTGCCATTGAAAAACATCATGTTATTCATATACCAGAAATGATTGAAGCTACTGACTGAATGAAAGGAGCTGGCATCTCACTCTCTTTGAATCTTCTTTATCATGCTAAGAGGAGCAGGAAAAAGCAAAAAATTTCAGAATTGCACCTTGCAATGCGGAGAAATTACTGTTTGTGCATTTACAATATTCATTGATTTTTGCCATTGAAAAACGTCCAGAAATGATTGAAGCTACTGACTGAATGAAAGGAGCTGGCATCTCACTCTCTTTGAATCTTCTTTATCATGCTAAGAGGAGCAGGAAAAAGCAAAAAATTTCAGAATTGCACCTTGCAATGCGGAGAAATTACTGTTTGTGCATTTACAATATTCATTGATTTTTGCCATTGAAAAACGTCCAGAAATGATTGAAGCTACTGACTGAATGAAAGGAGCTGGCATCTCACTCTCTTTGAATCTTCTTTATCATGCTAAGAGGAGCAGGAAAAAGCAAAAAATTTCAGAATTGCACCTTGCAATGCGGAGAAATTACTGTTTGTGCATTTACAATATTCATTGATTTTTGCCATTGAAAAACATCATGTTATTCATATACCAGAAATGTTTGAAGCTACTGACTGAATGAAAGGAGCTGGCATCTCACTCTCTTTGAATCTTCTTTATCATGCTAAGAGGAGCAGGAAAAAGCAAAAAATTTCAGAATTGCACCTTGCAATGCGGAGAAATTACTGTTTGTGCATTTACAATATTCATTGATTTTTGCCATTGAAAAACGTCCAGAAATGATTGAAGCTACTGACTGAATGAAAGGAGCTGGCATCTCACTCTCTTTGAATCTTCTTTATCATGCTAAGAGGAGCAGGAAAAAGCAAAAAATTTCAGAATTGCACCTTGCAATGCGGAGAAATTACTGTTTGTGCATTTACAATATTCATTGATTTTTGCCATTGAAAAACGTCCAGAAATGATTGAAGCTACTGACTGAATGAAAGGAGCTGGCATCTCACTCTCTTTGAATCTTCTTTATCATGCTAAGAGGAGCAAGAAAAAGCAAAAAATTTCAGAATTGCACCTTGCAATGCGGAGAAATTACTGTTTGTGCATTTACAATATTCATTAATTTTTGCCATTGAAAAACATCATGTTATTCATATCCCAGAAATGTTTGAAGCTACTGGCTGAATGAAAGAAGCTGGCATCTCACTCTCTTTGAATCTTCTTTATCATGCTAAGAGGAGCAGGAAAAAGCAAAAAATTTCAGAATTGCACCTTGCAATGCGGAGAAATTACTGTTTGTGCATTTACAATATTCATTGATTTTTGCCATTGAAAAACGTCCAGAAATGATTGAAGCTACTGACTGAATGAAAGGAGCTGGCATCTCACTCTCTTTGAATCTTCTTTATCATGCTAAGAGGAGCAGGAAAAAGCAAAAAATTTCAGAATTGCACATTGCAATGCGGAGAAATTACTGTTTGTGCATTTACAATATTCATTGATTTTTGCCATTGAAAAACATCATGTTATTCATATACCAGAAATGTTTGAAGCTACTGACTGAATGAAAGGAGCTGGCATCTCACTCTCTTTGAATCTTCTTTATCATGCTAAGAGGAGCAGGAAAAAGCAAAAAATTTCAGAATTGCACCTTGCAATGCGGAGAAATTACTGTTTGTGCATTTACAATATTCATTGATTTTTGCCATTGAAAAACGTCCAGAAATGATTGAAGCTACTGACTGAATGAAAGGAGCTGGCATCTCACTCTCTTTGAATCTTCTTTATCATGCTAAGAGGAGCAGGAAAATGCAAGAAATTTCAGAATTGCACCTTGCAATGCGGAGAAATTACTGTTTGTGCATTTACAATATTCATTGATTTTTGCCATTGAAAAACATCCAGAAATGATTGAAGCTACTGACTGAATGAAAGGAGCTGGCATCTCACTCTCTTTGAATCTTCTTTATCATGCTAAGAGGAGCAGGAAAAAGCCAAAAATTTCAGAATTGCACCTTGCAATGCGGAGAAATTACTGTTTGTGCATTTACAATATTCATTGATTTTTGCCATTGAAAAACATCATGTTATTCATATACCAGAAATGATTGAAGCTACTGACTGAATGAAAGGAGCTGGCATCTCACTCTCTTTGAATCTTCTTTATCATGCAAAGAGGAGCAGGAAAAAGCAAAAAATTTCAGAATTGCACCTTGCAATGCGGAGAAATTACTGTTTGTGCATTTACAATATTCATTGATTTTTGCCATTGAAAAACGTCCAGAAATGATTGAAGCTACTGACTGAATGAAAGGAGCTGGCATCTCACTCTCTTTGAATCTTCTTTATCATGCTAAGAGGAGCAGGAAAAAGCAAAAAATTTCAGAATTGCACCTTGCAATGCGGAGAAATTACTGTTTGTGCATTTACAATATTCATTGATTTTTGCCATTGAAAAACGTCCAGAAATGATTGAAGCAACTGACTGAATGAAAGGAGCTGGCATCTCACTCTCTTTGAATCTTCTTTATCATGCTAAGAGGAGCAGGAAAAAGCAAAAAATTTCAGAATTGCACCTTGCAATGCGGAGAAATTACTGTTTGTGCATTTACAATATTCATTGATTTTTGCCATTGAAAAACGTCCAGAAATAATTGAAGCTACTGACTGAATGAAAGGAGCTGGCATCTCACTCTCTTTGAATCTTCTTTATCATGCTAAGAGGAGCAGGAAAAAGCAAAAAATTTCAGAATTGCAACTTGCAATGCGGAGAAATTACTGTTTGTGCATTTACAATATTCATTGATTTTTGCCATTGAAAAACATCATGTTATTCATATACCAGAAATGATTGAAGCTACTGACTGAATGAAAGGAGCTGGCATCTCACTCTCTTTGAATCTTCTTTATCATGCTAAGAGGAGCAGGAAAAAGCAAAAAATTTCAGAATTGCACCTTGCAATGCGGAGAAATTACTGTTTGTGCATTTACAATATTCATTGATTTTTGCCATTGAAAAACGTCCAGAAATGATTGAAGCTACTGACTGAATGAAAGGAGCTGGCATCTCACTCTCTTTGAATCTTCTTTATCATGCTAAGAGGAGCAGGAAAAAGCAAAAAATTTCAGAATTGCACCTTGCAATGCGGAGAAATTACTGTTTGTGCTTTTACAATATTCATTGATTTTTGCCATTGAAAAACATCATGTTATTCATATACCAGAAATGTTTGAAGCTACTGACTGAATGAAAGGAGCTGGCATCTCACTCTCTTTGAATCTTCTTTATCATGCTAAGAGGAGCAGGAAAAAGCAAAAAATTTCAGAATTGCACCTTGCAATGCGGAGAAATTACTGTTTGTGCATTTACAATATTCATTGATTTTTGCCATTGAAAAATGTCCAGAAATGATTGAAGCTGCTGACTGAATGAAAGGAGCTGGCATCTCACTCTCTTTGAATCTTCTTTATCATGCTAAGAGGAGCAGGAAAAAACAAAAAATTTCAGAATTGCACCTTGCAATGCGGAGAAATTACTGTTTGTGCATTTACAATATTCATTGATTTTTGCCATTGAAAAACATCATGTTATTCATATACCAGAAATGATTGAAGCTACTGACTGAATGAAAGGAGCTGGCATCTCACTCTCTTTGAATCTTCTTTATCATGCTAAGAGGAGCAGGAAAAAGCAAAAAATTTCAGAATTGCACCTTGCAATGCGGAGAAATTACTGTTTGTGCATTTACAATATTCATTGATTTTTGCCATTGAAAAACGTCCAGAAATGATTGAAGCTACTGACTGAATGAAAGGAGCTGGCATCTCACTCTCTTTGAATCTTCTTTATCATGCTAAGAGGAGCAGGAAAAAGCAAAAAATTTCAGAATTGCACCTTGCAATGCGGAGAAATTACTGTTTGTGCATTTACAATATTCATTGATTTTTGCCATTGAAAAACGTCCAGAAATGATTGAAGCTACTGACTGAATGAAAGGAGCTGGCATCTCACTCTCTTTGAATCTTCTTTATCATGCTAAGAGGAGCAGGAAAAAGCAAAAAATTTCAGAATTGCACCTTGCAATGCGGAGAAATTACTGTTTGTGCATTTACAATATTCATTGATTTTTGCCATTGAAAAACATCATGTTATTCATATACCAGAAATGTTTGAAGCTACTGACTGAATGAAAGGAGCTGGCATCTCACTCTCTTTGAATCTTCTTTATCATGCTAAGAGGAGCAGGAAAAAGCAAAAAATTTCAGAATTGCACCTTGCAATGCGGAGAAATTACTGTTTGTGCATTTACAATATTCATTGATTTTTGCCATTGAAAAACGTCCAGAAATGATTGAAGCTACTGACTGAATGAAAGGAGCTGGCATCTCACTCTCTTTGAATCTTCTTTATCATGCTAAGAGGAGCAGGAAAAAGCAAAAAATTTCAGAATTGCACCTTGCAATGCGGAGAAATTACTGTTTGTGCATTTACAATATTCATTGATTTTTGCCATTGAAAAACGTCCAGAAATGATTGAAGCTACTGACTGAATGAAAGGAGCTGGCATCTCACTCTCTTTGAATCTTCTTTATCATGCTAAGAGGAGCAGGAAAAAGCAAAAAATTTCAGAATTGCACCTTGCAATGTGGAGAAATTACTGTTTGTGCATTTACAATATTCATTGATTTTTGCCATTGAAAAACATCATGTTATTCATATACCAGAAATGATTGAAGCTACTGACTGAATGAAAGGAGCTGGCATCTCACTCTCTTTGAATCTTCTTTATCATGCTAAGAGGAGCAGGAAAAAGCAAAAAATTTCAGAATTGCACCTTGCAATGCGGAGAAATTACTGTTTGTGCATTTACAATATTCATTGATTTTTGCCATTGAAAAACGTCCAGAAATGATTGAAGCTACTGACTGAATGAAAGGAGCTGGCATCTCACTCTCTTTGAATCTTCTTTATCATGCTAAGAGGAGCAGGAAAAAGCAAAAAATTTCAGAATTGCACCTTGCAATGCGGAGAAATTACTGTTTGTGCTTTTACAATATTCATTGATTTTTGCCATTGAAAAACATCATGTTATTCATATACCAGAAATGTTTGAAGCTACTGACTGAATGAAAGGAGCTGGCATCTCACTCTCTTTGAATCTTCTTTATCATGCTAAGAGGAGCATGAAAAAGCAAAAAATTTCAGAATTGCACCTTGCAATGCGGAGAAATTACTGTTTGTGCATTTACAATATTCATTGATTTTTGCCATTGAAAAACGTCCAGAAATGATTGAAGCTACTGACTGAATGAAAGGAGCTGGCATCTCACTCTCTTTGAATCTTCTTTATCATGCTAAGAGGAGCAGGAAAAAGCAAAAAATTTCAGAATTGCACCTTGCAATGCGGAGAAATTACTGTTTGTGCATTTACAATATTCATTGATTTTTGCCATTGAAAAACGTCCAGAAATGATTGAAGCTACTGACTGAATGAAAGGAGCTGGCATCTCACTCTCTTTGAATCTTCTTTATCATGCTAAGAGGAGCAGGAAAAAGCAAAAAATTTCAGAGTTGCAACTTGCAATGCGGAGAAATTACTGTTTGTGCATTTACAATATTCATTGATTTTTGCCATTGAAAAACATCATGTTATTCATATACCAGAAATGATTGAAGCTACTGACTGAATGAAAGGAGCTGGCATCTCACTCTCTTTGAATCTTCTTTATCATGCTAAGAGGAGCAGGAAAAAGCAAAAAATTTCAGAATTGCACCTTGCAATGCGGAGAAATTACTGTTTGTGCATTTACAATATTCATTGATTTTTGCCATTGAAAAACGTCCAGAAATGATTGAAGCTACTGACTGAATGAAAGGAGCTGGCATCTCACTCTCTTTGAATCTTCTTTATCATGCTAAGAGGAGCAGGAAAAAGCAAAAAATTTCAGAATTGCACCTTGCAATGCGGAGAAATTACTGTTTGTGCATTTACAATATTCATTGATTTTTGCCATTGAAAAACGTCCAGAAATGATTGAAGCTACTGACTGAATGAAAGGAGCTGGCATCTCACTCTCTTTGAATCTTCTTTATCATGCTAAGAGGAGCAGGAAAAAGCAAAAAATTTCAGAATTGCACCTTGCAATGCGGAGAAATTACTGTTTGTGCATTTACAATATTCATTGATTTTTGCCATTGAAAAACATCATGTTATTCATATACCAGAAATGTTTGAAGCTACTGACTGAATGAAAGGAGCTGGCATCTCACTCTCTTTGAATCTTCTTTATCATGCTAAGAGGAGCAGGAAAAAGCAAAAAATTTCAGAATTGCACCTTGCAATGCGGAGAAATTACTGTTTGTGCATTTACAATATTCATTGATTTTTGCCATTGAAAAACGTCCAGAAATGATTGAAGCTACTGACTGAATGAAAGGAGCTGGCATCTCACTCTCTTTGAATCTTCTTTATCATGCTAAGAGGAGCAGGAAAAAGCAAAAAATTTCAGAATTGCACCTTGCAATGCGGAGAAATTACTGTTTGTGCATTTACAATATTCATTGATTTTTGCCATTGAAAAACATCATGTTATTCATATACCAGAAATGATTGAAGCTACTGACTGAATGAAAGGAGCTGGCATCTCGCTCTCTTTGAATCTTCTTTATCATGCTAAGAGGAGCAGGAAAAAGCAAAAAATTTCAGAATTGCACCTTGCAATGCGGAGAAATTACTGTTTGTGCATTCACAATATTCATTGATTTTTGCCATTGAAAAACGTCCAGAAGAGATTGAAGCTACTGACTGAATGAAAGGAGCTGGCATCTCACTCTCTTTGAATCTTCTTTATCATGCTAAGAGGAGCAGGAAAAAGCAAAAAATTTCAGAATTGCACCTTGCAATGTGGAGAAATTACTGTTTGTGCATTTACAATATTCATTGATTTTTGCCATTGAAAAACATCATGTTATTCATATACCAGAAATGATTGAAGCTACTGACTGAATGAAAGGAGCTGGCATCTCACTCTCTTTGAATCTTCTTTATCATGCTAAGAGGAGCAGGAAAAAGCAAAAAATTTCAGAATTGCACCTTGCAATGCGGAGAAATTACTGTTTGTGCATTTACAATATTCATTGATTTTTGCCATTGAAAAACGTCCAGAAATGATTGAAGCTACTGACTGAATGAAAGGAGCTGGCATCTCACTCTCTTTGAATCTTCTTTATCATGCTAAGAGGAGCAGGAAAAAGCAAAAAATTTCAGAATTGCACCTTGCAATGCGGAGAAATTACTGTTTGTGCTTTTACAATATTCATTGATTTTTGCCATTGAAAAACATCATGTTATTCATATACCAGAAATGTTTGAAGCTACTGACTGAATGAAAGGAGCTGGCATCTCACTCTCTTTGAATCTTCTTTATAATGCTAAGAGGAGCAGGAAAAAGCAAAAAATTTCAGAATTGCACCTTGCAATGCGGAGAAATTACTGTTTGTGCATTTACAATATTCATTGATTTTTGCCATTGAAAAACGTCCAGAAATGATTGAAGCTACTGACTGAATGAAAGGAGCTGGCATCTCACTCTCTTTGAATCTTCTTTATCATGCTAAGAGGAGCAGGAAAAAGCAAAAAATTTCAGAATTGCACCTTGCAATGCGGAGAAATTACTGTTTGTGCATTTACAATATTCATTGATTTTTGCCATTGAAAAACGTCCAGAAATGATTGAAGCTACTGACTGAATGAAAGGAGCTGGCATCTCACTCTCTTTGAATCTTCTTTATCATGCTAAGAGGAGCAGGAAAAAGCAAAAAATTTCAGAATTGCAACTTGCAATGCGGAGAAATTACTGTTTGTGCATTTACAATATTCATTGATTTTTGCCATTGAAAAACATCATGTTATTCATATACCAGAAATGATTGAAGCTACTGACTGAATGAAAGGAGCTGGCATCTCACTCTCTTTGAATCTTCTTTATCATGCTAAGAGGAGCAGGAAAAAGCAAAAAATTTCAGAATTGCACCTTGCAATGCGGAGAAATTACTGTTTGTGCATTTACAATATTCATTGATTTTTGCCATTGAAAAACGTCCAGAAATGATTGAAGCTACTGACTGAATGAAAGGAGCTGGCATCTCACTCTCTTTGAATCTTCTTTATCATGCTAAGAGGAGCAGGAAAAAGCAAAAAATTTCAGAATTGCACCTTGCAATGCGGAGAAATTACTGTTTGTGCATTTACAATATTCATTGATTTTTGTCATTGAAAAACGTCCAGAAATGATTGAAGCTACTGACTGAATGAAAGGAGCTGGCATCTCACTCTCTTTGAATCTTCTTTATCATGCTAAGAGGAGCAGGAAAAAGCAAAAAATTTCAGAATTGCACCTTGCAATGCGGAGAAATTACTGTTTGTGCATTTACAATATTCATTAATTTTTGCCATTGAAAAACATCATGTTATTCATATCCCAGAAATGTTTGAAGCTACTGACTGAATGAAAGAAGCTGGCATCTCACTCTCTTTGAATCTTCTTTATCATGCTAAGAGGAGCAGGAAAAAGCAAAAAATTTCAGAATTGCACCTTGCAATGCGTAGAAATTACTGTTTGTGCATTTACAATATTCATTGATTTTTGCCATTGAAAAACGTCCAGAAATGATTGAAGCTACTGACTGAATGAAAGGAGCTGGCATCTCACTCTCTTTGAATCTTCTTTATCATGCTAAGAGGAGCAGGAAAAAGCAAAAAATTTCAGAATTGCACCTTGCAATGCGGAGAAATTACTGTTTGTGCATTTACAATATTCATTGATTTTTGCCATTGAAAAACATCATGTTATTCATATACCAGAAATGTTTGAAGCTACTGACTGAATGAAAGGAGCTGGCATCTCACTCTCTTTGAATCTTCTTTATCATGCTAAGAGGAGCAGGAAAAAGCAAAAAATTTCAGAATTGCACCTTGCAATGCGGAGAAATTACTGTTTGTGCATTTACAATATTCATTGATTTTTGCCATTGAAAAACGTCCAGAAATGATTGAAGCTACTGACTGAATGAAAGGAGCTGGCATCTCACTCTCTTTGAATCTTCTTTATCATGCTAAGAGGAGCAGGAAAATGCAAGAAATTTCAGAATTGCACCTTGCAATGCGGAGAAATTACTGTTTGTGCATTTACAATATTCATTGATTTTTGCCATTGAAAAACGTCCAGAAATGATTGAAGCTACTGACTGAATGAAAGGAGCTGGCATCTCACTCTCTTTGAATCTTCTTTATCATGCTAAGAGGAGCAGGAAAAAGCAAAAAATTTCAGAATTGCAACTTGCAATGCGGAGAAATTACTGTTTGTGCATTTACAATATTCATTGATTTTTGCCATTGAAAAACATCATGTTATTCATATACCAGAAATGATTGAAGCTACTGACTGAATGAAAGGAGCTGGCATCTCACTCTCTTTGAATCTTCTTTATCATGCTAAGAGGAGCAGGAAAAAGCAAAAAATTTCAGAATTGCACCTTGCAATGCGGAGAAATTACTGTTTGTGCATTTACAATATTCATTGATTTTTGCCATTGAAAAACGTCCAGAAATGATTGAAGCTACTGACTGAATGAAAGGAGCTGGCATCTCACTCTCTTTGAATCTTCTTTATCATGCTAAGAGGAGCAGGAAAAAGCAAAAAATTTCAGAATTGCACCTTGCAATGCGGAGAAATTACTGTTTGTGCATTTACAATATTCATTGATTTTTGCCATTGAAAAACGTCCAGAAATGATTGAAGCTACTGACTGAATGAAAGGAGCTGGCATCTCACTCTCTTTGAATCTTCTTTATCATGCTAAGAGGAGCAGGAAAAAGCAAAAAATTTCAGAATTGCACCTTGCAATGCGGAGAAATTACTGTTTGTGCTTTTACAATATTCATTGATTTTTGCCATTGAAAAACATCATGTTATTCATATACCAGAAATGTTTGAAGCTACTGACTGAATGAAAGGAGCTGGCATCTCACTCTCTTTGAATCTTCTTTATCATGCTAAGAGGAGCAGGAAAAAGCAAAAAATTTCAGAATTGCACCTTGCAATGCGGAGAAATTACTGTTTGTGCATTTACAATATTCATTGATTTTTGCCATTGAAAAACGTCCAGAAATGATTGAAGCTACTGACTGAATGAAAGGAGCTGGCATCTCACTCTCTTTGAATCTTCTTTATCATGCTAAGAGGAGCAGGAAAAAGCAAAAAATTTCAGAATTGCAACTTGCAATGCGGAGAAATTACTGTTTGTGCATTTACAATATTCATTGATTTTTGCCATTGAAAAACATCATGTTATTCATATACCAGAAATGATTGAAGCTACTGACTGAATGAAAGGAGCTGGCATCTCACTCTCTTTGAATCTTCTTTATCATGCTAAGAGGAGCAGGAAAAAGCAAAAAATTTCAGAATTGCACCTTGCAATGCGGAGAAATTACTGTTTGTGCATTTACAATATTCATTGATTTTTGCCATTGAAAAACGTCCAGAAATGATTGAAGCTACTGACTGAATGAAAGGAGCTGGCATCTCACTCTCTTTGAATCTTCTTTATCATGCTAAGAGGAGCAGGAAAAAGCAAAAAATTTCAGAATTGCACCTTGCAATGCGGAGAAATTACTGTTTGTGCTTTTACAATATTCATTGATTTTTGCCATTGAAAAACATCATGTTATTCATATACCAGAAATGTTTGAAGCTACTGACTGAATGAAAGGAGCTGGCATCTCACTCTCTTTGAATCTTCTTTATCATGCTAAGAGGAGCAGGAAAAAGCAAAAAATTTCAGAATTGCACCTTGCAATGCGGAGAAATTACTGTTTGTGCATTTACAATATTCATTGATTTTTGCCATTGAAAAACGTCCAGAAATGATTGAAGCTACTGACTGAATGAAAGGAGCTGGCATCTCACTCTCTTTGAATCTTCTTTATCATGCTAAGAGGAGCAGGAAAAAGCAAAAAATTTCAGAATTGCACCTTGCAATGCGGAGAAATTACTGTTTGTGCATTTACAATATTCATTGATTTTTGCCATTGAAAAACGTCCAGAAATGATTGAAGCTACTGACTGAATGAAAGGAGCTGGCATCTCACTCTCTTTGAATCTTCTTTATCATGCTAAGAGGAGCAGGAAAAAGCAAAAAATTTCAGAATTGCACCTTGCAATGCGGAGAAATTACTGTTTGTGCATTTACAATATTCATTAATTTTTGCCATTGAAAAACATCATGTTATTCATATCCCAGAAATGTTTGAAGCTACTGACTGAATGAAAGAAGCTGGCATCTCACTCTCTTTGAATCTTCTTTATCATGCTAAGAGGAGCAGGAAAAAGCAAAAAATTTCAGAATTGCACCTTGCAATGCGGAGAAATTCCTGTTTGTGCATTTACAATATTCATTGATTTTTGCCATTGAAAAACGTCCAGAAATGATTGAAGCTACTGACTGAATGAAAGGAGCTGGCATCTCACTCTCTTTGAATCTTCTTTATCATGCTAAGAGGAGCAGGAAAAAGCAAAAAATTTCAGAATTGCACCTTGCAATGCGGAGAAATTACTGTTTGTGCATTTACAATATTCATTGATTTTTGCCATTGAAAAACATCATGTTATTCATATACCAGAAATGTTTGAAGCTACTGACTGAATGAAAGGAGCTGGCATCTCACTCTCTTTGAATCTTCTTTATCATGCTAAGAGGAGCAGGAAAAAGCAAAAAATTTCAGAATTGCACCTTGCAATGCGGAGAAATTACTGTTTGTGCATTTACAATATTCATTGATTTTTGCCATTGAAAAACGTCCAGAAATGATTGAAGCTACTGACTGAATGAAAGGAGCTGGCATCTCACTCTCTTTGAATCTTCTTTATCATGCTAAGAGGAGCAGGAAAAAGCAAAAAATTTCAGAATTGCACCTTGCAATGCGGAGAAATTACTGTTTGTGCATTTACAATATTCATTGATTTTTGCCATTGAAAAACGTCCAGAAATGATTGAAGCAACTGACTGAATGAAAGGAGCTGGCATCTCACTCTCTTTGAATCTTCTTTATCATGCTAAGAGGAGCAGGAAAAAGCAAAAAATTTCAGAATTGCAACTTGCAATGCGGAGAAATTACTGTTTGTGCATTTACAATATTCATTGATTTTTGCCATTGAAAAACATCATGTTATTCATATACCAGAAATGATTGAAGCTACTGACTGAATGAAAGGAGCTGGCATCTCACTCTCTTTGAATCTTCTTTATCATGCTAAGAGGAGCAGGAAAAAGCAAAAAATTTCAGAATTGCACCTTGCAATGCGGAGAAATTACTGTTTGTGCATTTACAATATTCATTGATTTTTGCCATTGAAAAACGTCCAGAAATGATTGAAGCTACTGACTGAATGAAAGGAGCTGGCATCTCACTCTCTTTGAATCTTCTTTATCATGCTAAGAGGAGCAGGAAAAAGCAAAAAATTTCAGAATTGCACCTTGCAATGCGGAGAAATTACTGTTTGTGCTTTTACAATATACATTGATTTTTGCCATTGAAAAACATCATGTTATTCATATACCAGAAATGTTTGAAGCTACTGACTGAATGAAAGGAGCTGGCATCTCACTCTCTTTGAATCTTCTTTATCATGCTAAGAGGAGCAGGAAAAAGCAAAAAATTTCAGAATTGCACCTTGCAATGCGGAGAAATTACTGTTTGTGCATTTACAATATTCATTGATTTTTGCCATTGAAAAATGTCCAGAAATGATTGAAGCTGCTGACTGAATGAAAGGAGCTGGCATCTCACTCTCTTTGAATCTTCTTTATCATGCTAAGAGGAGCAGGAAAAAGCAAAAAATTTCAGAATTGCACCTTGCAATGCGGAGAAATTACTGTTTGTGCATTTACAATATTCATTGATTTTTGCCATTGAAAAACATCATGTTATTCATATACCAGAAATGATTGAAGCTACTGACTGAATGAAAGGAGCTGGCATCTCACTCTCTTTGAATCTTCTTTATCATGCTAAGAGGAGCAGGAAAAAGCAAAAAATTTCAGAATTGCACCTTGCAATGCGGAGAAATTACTGTTTGTGCATTTACAATATTCATTGATTTTTGCCATTGAAAAACGTCCAGAAATGATTGAAGCTACTGACTGAATGAAAGGAGCTGGCATCTCACTCTCTTTGAATCTTCTTTATCATGCTAAGAGGAGCAGGAAAAAGCAAAAAATTTCAGAATTGCACCTTGCAATGCGGAGAAATTACTGTTTGTGCATTTACAATATTCATTGATTTTTGCCATTGAAAAACGTCCAGAAATGATTGAAGCTACTGACTGAATGAAAGGAGCTGGCATCTCACTCTCTTTGAATCTTCTTTATCATGCTAAGAGGAGCAGGAAAAAGCAAAAAATTTCAGAATTGCACCTTGCAATGCGGAGAAATTACTGTTTGTGCATTTACAATATTCATTGATTTTTGCCATTGAAAAACATCATGTTATTCATATACCAGAAATGTTTGAAGCTACTGACTGAATGAAAGGAGCTGGCATCTCACTCTCTTTGAATCTTCTTTATCATGCTAAGAGGAGCAGGAAAAAGCAAAAAATTTCAGAATTGCACCTTGCAATGCGGAGAAATTACTGTTTGTGCATTTACAATATTCATTGATTTTTGCCATTGAAAAACGTCCAGAAATGATTGAAGCTACTGACTGAATGAAAGGAGCTGGCATCTCACTCTCTTTGAATCTTCTTTATCATGCTAAGAGGAGCAGGAAAAAGCAAAAAATTTCAGAATTGCACCTTGCAATGCGGAGAAATTACTGTTTGTGCATTTACAATATTCATTGATTTTTGCCATTGAAAAACATCATGTTATTCATATACCAGAAATGATTGAAGCTACTGACTGAATGAAAGGAGCTGGCATCGCGCTCTCTTTGAATCTTCTTTATCATGCTAAGAGGAGCAGGAAAAAGCAAAAAATTTCAGAATTGCACCTTGCAATGCGGAGAAATTACTGTTTGTGCATTTACAATATTCATTGATTTTTGCCATTGAAAAACGTCCAGAAATGATTGAAGCTACTGACTGAATGAAAGGAGCTGGCATCTCACTCTCTTTGAATCTTCTTTATCATGCTAAGAGGAGCAGGAAAAAGCAAAAAATTTCAGAATTGCACCTTGCAATGTGGAGAAATTACTGTTTGTGCATTTACAATATTCATTGATTTTTGCCATTGAAAAACATCATGTTATTCATATACCAGAAATGATTGAAGCTACTGACTGAATGAAAGGAGCTGGCATCTCACTCTCTTTGAATCTTCTTTATCATGCTAAGAGGAGCAGGAAAAAGCAAAAAATTTCAGAATTGCACCTTGCAATGCGGAGAAATTACTGTTTGTGCATTTACAATATTCATTGATTTTTGCCATTGAAAAACGTCCAGAAATGATTGAAGCTACTGACTGAATGAAAGGAGCTGGCATCTCACTCTCTTTGAATCTTCTTTATCATGCTAAGAGGAGCAGGAAAAAGTAAAAAATTTCAGAATTGCACCTTGCAATGCGGAGAAATTACTGTTTGTGCTTTTACAATATTCATTGATTTTTGCCATTGAAAAACATCATGTTATTCATATACCAGAAATGTTTGAAGCTACTGACTGAATGAAAGGAGCTGGCATCTCACTCTCTTTGAATCTTCTTTATCATGCTAAGAGGAGCAGGAAAAAGCAAAAAATTTCAGAATTGCACCTTGCAATGCGGAGAAATTACTGTTTGTGCATTTACAATATTCATTGATTTTTGCCATTGAAAAACGTCCAGAAATGATTGAAGCTACTGACTGAATGAAAGGAGCTGGCATCTCACTCTCTTTGAATCTTCTTTATCATGCTAAGAGGAGCAGGAAAAAGCAAAAAATTTCAGAATTGCACCTTGCAATGCGGAGAAATTACTGTTTGTGCATTTACAATATTCATTGATTTTTGCCATTGAAAAACGTCCAGAAATGATTGAAGCTACTGACTGAATGAAAGGAGCTGGCATCTCACTCTCTTTGAATCTTCTTTATCATGCTAAGAGGAGCAGGAAAAAGCAAAAAATTTCAGAATTGCAACTTGCAATGCGGAGAAATTACTGTTTGTGCATTTACAATATTCATTGATTTTTGCCATTGAAAAACATCATGTTATTCATATACCAGAAATGATTGAAGCTACTGACTGAATGAAAGGAGTTGGCATCTCACTCTCTTTGAATCTTCTTTATCATGCTAAGAGGAGCAGGAAAAAGCAAAAAATTTCAGAATTTCACCTTGCAATGCGGAGAAATTACTGTTTGTGCATTTACAATATTCATTGATTTTTGCCATTGAAAAACGTCCAGAAATGATTGAAGCTACTGACTGAATGAAAGGAGCTGGCATCTCACTCTCTTTGAATCTTCTTTATCATGCTAAGAGGAGCAGGAAAAAGCAAAAAATTTCAGAATTGCACCTTGCAATGCGGAGAAATTACTGTTTGTGCTTTTACAATATTCATTGATTTTTGCCATTGAAAAACATCATGTTATTCATATACCAGAAATGTTTGAAGCTACTGACTGAATGAAAGGAGCTGGCATCTCACTCTCTTTGAATCTTCTTTATCATGCTAAGAGGAGCAGGAAAAAGCAAAAAATTTCAGAATTGCACCTTGCAATGCGGAGAAATTACTGTTTGTGCATTTACAATATTCATTGATTTTTGCCATTGAAAAACGTCCAGAAATGAATGAAGCTACTGACTGAATGAAAGGAGCTGGCATCTCACTCTCTTTGAATCTTCTTTATCATGCTAAGAGGAGCAGGAAAAAGCAAAAAATTTCAGAATTGCACCTTGCAATGCGGAGAAATTACTGTTTGTGCATTTACAATATTCATTGATTTTTGCCATTGAAAAACGTCCAGAAATGATTGAAGCTACTGACTGAATGAAAGGAGCTGGCATCTCACTCTCTTTGAATCTTCTTTATCATGCTAAGAGGAGCAGGAAAAAGCAAAAAATTTCAAAATTGCACCTTGCAATGCGGAGAAATTACTGTTTGTGCATTTACAATATTCATTGATTTTTGCCATTGAAAAACATCATGTTATTCATATACCAGAAATGATTGAAGCTACTGACTGAATGAAAGGAGCTGGCATCTTACTCTCTTTGAATCTTCTTTGTCATGCTAAGAGGAGCAGGAAAAAGCAAAAAATTTCAGAATTGCACCTTGCAATGCGGAGAAATTACTGTTTGTGCATTTACAATATTCATTGATTTTTGCCATTGAAAAACGTCCAGAAATGATTGAAGCTACTGACTGAATGAAAGGAGCTGGCATCTCACTCTCTTTGAATCTTCTTTATCATGCTAAGAGGAGCAGGAAAAAGCAAAAAATTTCAGAATTGCACCTTGCAATGCGGAGAAATTACTGTTTGTGCATTTACAATATTCATTGATTTTTGCCATTGAAAAACGTCCAGAAATGATTGAAGCTACTGACTGAATGAAAGGAGCTGGCATCTCACTCTCTTTGACTCTTCTTTATCATGCTAAGAGGAGCAGGAAAAAGCAAAAAATTTCAGAATTGCACCTTGCAATGCGGAGAAATTACTGTTTGTGCATTTACAATATTCATTGATTTTTGCCATTGAAAAACATCATGTTATTCATATACCAGAAATGTTTGTAGCTACTGACTGAATGAAAGGAGCTGGCATCTCACTCTCTTTGAATCTTCTTTATCATGCTAAGAGGAGCAGGAAAAAGCAAAAAATTTCAGAATTGCACCTTGCAATGCGGAGAAATTACTGTTTGTGCATTTACAATATTCATTGATTTTTGCCATTGAAAAACGTCCAGAAATGATTGAAGCTACTGACTGAATGAAAGGAGCTGGCATCTCACTCTCTTTGAATCTTCTTTATCATGCTAAGAGGAGCAGGAAAAAGCAAAAAATTTCAGAATTGCACCTTGCAATGCGGAGAAATTACTGTTTGTGCATTTACAATATTCATTGATTTTTGCCATTGAAAAACGTCCAGAAATGATTGAAGCTACTGACTGAATGAAAGGAGCTGGCATCTCACTCTCTTTGAATCTTCTTTATCATGCTAAGAGGAGCAGGAAAAAGCAAAAAAGTTCAGAATTGCACCTTGCAATGCGGAGAAATTACTGTTTGTGCATTTACAATATTCATTGATTTTTGCCATTGAAAAACATCATGTTATTCATATACCAGAAATGTTTGAAGCTACTGACTGAATGAAAGGAGCTGGCATCTCACTCTCTTTGAATCTTCTTTATCATGCTAAGAGGAGCAGGAAAAAGCAAAAAATTTCAGAATTGCACCTTGCAATGCGGAGAAATTACTGTTTGTGCATTTACAATATTCATTGATTTTTGCCATTGAAAAACATCATGTTATTCATATACCAGAAATGTTTGAAGCTACTGACTGAATGAAAGGAGCTGGCATCTCACTCTCTTTGAATCTTCTTTATCATGCTAAGAGGAGCAGGAAAAAGCAAAAAATTTCAGAATTGCACCTTGCAATGCGGAGAAATTACTGTTTGTGCATTTACAATATTCATTGATTTTTGCCATTGAAAAACGTCCAGAAATGATTGAAGCTACTGACTGAATGAAAGGAGCTGGCATCTCACTCTCTTTGAATCTTCTTTATCATGCTAAGAGGAGCAGGAAAAAGCAAAAAATTTCAGAATTGCACCTTGCAATGCGGAGAAATTGCTGTTTGTGCATTTACAATATTCATTGATTTTTGCCATTGAAAAACATCATGTTATTCATATACCAGAAATGATTGAAGCTACTGACTGAATGAAAGGAGCTGGCATCTCGCTCTCTTTGAATCTTCTTTATCATGCTAAGAGGAGCAGGAAAAAGCAAAAAATTTCAGAATTGCACCTTGCAATGCGGAGAAATTACTGTTTGTGCATTTACAATATTCATTGATTTTTGCCATTGAAAAACGTCCAGAAATGATTGAAGCTACTGACTGAATGAAAGGAGCTGGCATCTCACTCTCTTTGAATCTTCTTTATCATGCTAAGAGGAGCAGGAAAAAGCAAAAAATTTCAGAATTGCACCTTGCAATGCGGAGAAATTACTGTTTGTGCTTTTACAATATTCATTGATTTTTGCCATTGAAAAACATCATGTTATTCATATACCAGAAATGTTTGAAGCTACTGACTGAATGAAAGGAGCTGGCATCTCACTCTCTTTGAATCTTCTTTATCATGCTAAGAGGAGCAGGAAAAAGCAAAAAATTTCAGAATTGCACCTTGCAATGCGGAGAAATTACTGTTTGTGCATTTACAATATTCATTGATTTTTGCCATTGAAAAACGTCCAGAAATGATTGAAGCTACTGACTGAATGAAAGGAGCTGGCATCTCACTCTCTTTGAATCTTCTTTATCATGCTAAGAGGAGCAGGAAAAAGCAAAAAATTTCAGAATTGCACCTTGCAATGCGGAGAAATTACTGTTTGTGCTTTTACAATATTCATTGATTTTTGCCATTGAAAAACATCATGTTATTCATATACCAGAAATGTTTGAAGCTACTGACTGAATGAAAGGAGCTGGCATCTCACTCTCTTTGAATCTTCTTTATCATGCTAAGAGGAGCAGGAAAAAGCAAAAAATTTCAGAATTGCACCTTGCAATGCGGAGAAATTACTGTTTGTGCATTTACAATATTCATTGATTTTTGCCATTGAAAAACGTCCAGAAATGAATGAAGCTACTGACTGAATGAAAGGAGCTGGCATCTCACTCTCTTTGAATCTTCTTTATCATGCTAAGAGGAGCAGGAAAAAGCAAAAAATTTCAGAATTGCACCTTGCAATGCGGAGAAATTACTGTTTGTGCATTTACAATATTCATTGATTTTTGCCATTGAAAAACGTCCAGAAATGATTGAAGCTACTGACTGAATGAAAGGAGCTGGCATCTCACTCTCTTTGAATCTTCTTTATCATGCTAAGA
Source organism: Phyllobates terribilis (assembly GCF_046119375.1). NCBI lineage: Eukaryota > Metazoa > Chordata > Amphibia > Anura > Dendrobatidae > Phyllobates > Phyllobates terribilis. The sequence continues at coordinate 141,384 of NW_027364310.1, forward strand.
GGAGCAGGAAAAAGCAAAAAATTTCAGAATTGCACCTTGCAATGCGGAGAAATTACTGTTTGTGCATTTACAATATTCATTGATTTTTGCCATTGAAAAACATCATGTTATTCATATACCAGAAATGATTGAAGCTACTGACTGAATGAAAGGAGCTGGCATCTTACTCTCTTTGAATCTTCTTTGTCATGCTAAGAGGAGCAGGAAAAAGCAAAAAATTTCAGAATTGCACCTTGCAATGCGGAGAAATTACTGTTTGTGCATTTACAATATTCATTGATTTTTGCCATTGAAAAAGGTCCAGAAATGATTGAAGCTACTGACTGAATGAAAGGAGCTGGCATCTCACTCTCTTTGAATCTTCTTTATCATGCTAAGAGGAGCAGGAAAAAGCAAAAAATTTCAGAATTGCACCTTGCAATGCGGAGAAATTACTGTTTGTGCATTTACAATATTCATTGATTTTTGCCATTGAAAAACGTCCAGAAATGATTGAAGCTACTGACTGAATGAAAGGAGCTGGCATCTCACTCTCTTTGACTCTTCTTTATCATGCTAAGAGGAGCAGGAAAAAGCAAAAAATTTCAGAATTGCACCTTGCAATGCGGAGAAATTACTGTTTGTGCATTTACAATATTCATTGATTTTTGCCATTGAAAAACATCATGTTATTCATATACCAGAAATGTTTGTAGCTACTGACTGAATGAAAGGAGCTGGCATCTCACTCTCTTTGAATCTTCTTTATCATGCTAAGAGGAGCAGGAAAAAGCAAAAAATTTCAGAATTGCACCTTGCAATGCGGAGAAATTACTGTTTGTGCATTTACAATATTCATTGATTTTTGCCATTGAAAAACGTCCAGAAATGATTGAAGCTACTGACTGAATGAAAGGAGCTGGCATCTCACTCTCTTTGAATCTTCTTTATCATGCTAAGAGGAGCAGGAAAAAGCAAAAAATTTCAGAATTGCACCTTGCAATGCGGAGAAATTACTGTTTGTGCATTTACAATATTCATTGATTTTTGCCATTGAAAAACGTCCAGAAATGATTGAAGCTACTGACTGAATGAAAGGAGCTGGCATCTCACTCTCTTTGAATCTTCTTTATCATGCTAAGAGGAGCAGGAAAAAGCAAAAAAGTTCAGAATTGCACCTTGCAATGCGGAGAAATTACTCTTTGTGCATTTACAATATTCATTGATTTTTGCCATTGAAAAACATCATGTTATTCATATACCAGAAATGTTTGAAGCTACTGACTGAATGAAAGGAGCTGGCATCTCACTCTCTTTGAATCTTCTTTATCATGCTAAGAGGAGCAGGAAAAAGCAAAAAATTTCAGAATTGCACCTTGCAATGCGGAGAAATTACTGTTTGTGCATTTACAATATTCATTGATTTTTGCCATTGAAAAACATCATGTTATTCATATACCAGAAATGTTTGAAGCTACTGACTGAATGAAAGGAGCTGGCATCTCACTCTCTTTGAATCTTCTTTATCATGCTAAGAGGAGCAGGAAAAAGCAAAAAATTTCAGAATTGCACCTTGCAATGCGGAGAAATTACTGTTTGTGCATTTACAATATTCATTGATTTTTGCCATTGAAAAACGTCCAGAAATGATTGAAGCTACTGACTGAATGAAAGGAGCTGGCATCTCACTCTCTTTGAATCTTCTTTATCATGCTAAGAGGAGCAGGAAAAAGCAAAAAATTTCAGAATTGCACCTTGCAATGCGGAGAAATTACTGTTTGTGCATTTACAATATTCATTGATTTTTGCCATTGAAAAACATCATGTTATTCATATACCAGAAATGATTGAAGCTACTGACTGAATGAAAGGAGCTGGCATCTCGCTCTCTTTGAATCTTCTTTATCATGCTAAGAGGAGCAGGAAAAAGCAAAAAATTTCAGAATTGCACCTTGCAATGCGGAGAAATTACTGTTTGTGCATTTACAATATTCATTGATTTTTGCCATTGAAAAACGTCCAGAAATGATTGAAGCTACTGACTGAATGAAAGGAGCTGGCATCTCACTCTCTTTGAATCTTCTTTATCATGCTAAGAGGAGCAGGAAAAAGCAAAAAATTTCAGAATTGCACCTTGCAATGCGGAGAAATTACTGTTTGTGCTTTTACAATATTCATTGATTTTTGCCATTGAAAAACATCATGTTATTCATATACCAGAAATGTTTGAAGCTACTGACTGAATGAAAGGAGCTGGCATCTCACTCTCTTTGAATCTTCTTTATCATGCTAAGAGGAGCAGGAAAAAGCAAAAAATTTCAGAATTGCACCTTGCAATACGGAGAAATTACTGTTTGTGCATTTACAATATTCATTGATTTTTGCCATTGAAAAACGTCCAGAAATGATTGAAGCTACTGACTGAATGAAAGGAGCTGGCATCTCACTCTCTTTGAATCTTCTTTATCATGCTAAGAGGAGCAGGAAAAAGCAAAAAATTTCAGAATTGCACCTTGCAATGCGGAGAAATTACTGTTTGTGCATTTACAATATTCATTGATTTTTGCCATTGAAAAACGTCCAGAAATGATTGAAGCTACTGACTGAATGAAAGGAGCTGGCATCTCACTCTCTTTGAATCTTCTTTATCATGCTAAGAGGAGCAGGAAAAAGCAAAAAATTTCAGAATTGCAACTTGCAATGCGGAGAAATTACTGTTTGTGCATTTACAATATTCATTGATTTTTGCCATTGAAAAACATCATGTTATTCATATACCAGAAATGTTTGAAGCTACTGACTGAATGAAAGGAGCTGGCATCTCACTCTCTTTGAATCTTCTTTATCATGCTAAGAGGAGCAGGAAAAAGCAAAAAATTTCAGAATTGCACCTTGCAATGCGGAGAAATTACTGTTTGTGCATTTACAATATTCATTGATTTTTGCCATTGAAAAACGTCCAGAAATGATTGAAGCTACTGACTGAATGAAAGGAGCTGGCATCTCACTCTCTTTGAATCTTCTTTATCATGCTAAGAGGAGCAGGAAAAAGCAAAAAATTTCAGAATTGCACCTTGCAATGCGGAGAAATTACTGTTTGTGCTTTTACAATATTCATTGATTTTTGCCATTGAAAAACATCATATTATTCATATACCAGAAATGTTTGAAGCTACTGACTGAATGAAAGGAGCTGGCATCTCACTCTCTTTGAATCTTCTTTATCATGCTAAGAGGAGCAGGAAAAAGCAAAAAATTTCAGAATTGCACCTTGCAATGCGGAGAAATTACTGTTTGTGCATTTACAATATTCATTGATTTTTGCCATTGAAAAACGTCCAGAAATGATTGAAGCTACTGACTGAATGAAAGGAGCTGGCATCTCACTCTCTTTGAATCTTCTTTATCATGCTAAGAGGAGCAGGAAAAAGCAAAAAATTTCAGAATTGCACCTTGCAATGCGGAGAAATTACTGTTTGTGCATTTACAATATTCATTGATTTTTGCCATTGAAAAACGTCCAGAAATGATTGAAGCTACTGACTGAATGAAAGGAGCTGGCATCTCACTCTCTTTGAATCTTCTTTATCATGCTAAGAGGAGCAGGAAAAAGCAAAAAATTTCAGAATTGCACCTTGCAATGCGGAGAAATTACTGTTTGTGCATTTACAATATTCATTGATTTTTGCCATTGAAAAACATCATGTTATTCATATACCAGAAATGATTGAAGCTACTGACTGAATGAAAGGAGCTGGCATCTTACTCTCTTTGAATCTTCTTTGTCATGCTAAGAGGAGCAGGAAAAAGCAAAAAATTTCAGAATTGCACCTTGCAATGCGGAGAAATTACTGTTTGTGCATTTACAATATTCATTGATTTTTGCCATTGAAAAACGTCCAGAAATGATTGAAGCTACTGACTGAATGAAAGGAGCTGGCATCTCACTCTCTTTGAATCTTCTTTATCATGCTAAGAGGAGCAGGAAAAAGCAAAAAATTTCAGAATTGCACCTTGCAATGCGGAGAAATTACTGTTTGTGCATTTACAATATTCATTGATTTTTGCCATTGAAAAACGTCCAGAAATGATTGAAGCTACTGACTGAATGAAAGGAGCTGGCATCTCACTCTCTTTGAATCTTCTTTATCATGCTAAGAGGAGCAGGAAAAAGCAAAAAATTTCAGAATTGCACCTTGCAATGCGGAGAAATTACTGTTTGTGCATTTACAATATTCATTGATTTTTGCCATTGAAAAACATCATGTTATTCATATACCAGAAATGTTTGTAGCTACTGACTGAATGAAAGGAGCTGGCATCTCACTCTCTTTGAATCTTCTTTATCATGCTAAGAGGAGCAGGAAAAAGCAAAAAATTTCAGAATTGCACCTTGCAATGTGGAGAAATTACTGTTTGTGCATTTACAATATTCATTGATTTTTGCCATTGAAAAACATCATGTTATTCATATACCAGAAATGATTGAAGCTATTGACTGAATGAAAGGAGCTGGCATCTCACTCTCTTTGAATCTTCTTTATCATGCTAAGAGGAGCAGGAAAAAGCAAAAAATTTCAGAATTGCACCTTGCAATGCGGAGAAATTACTGTTTGTGCATTTACAATATTCATTGATTTTTGCCATTGAAAAACATCATGTTATTCATATACCAGAAATGTTTGAAGCTACTGACTGAATGAAAGGAGCTGGCATCTCACTCTCTTTGATTCTTCTTTATCATGCTAAGAGGAGCAGGAAAAAGCAAAAAATTTCAGAATTGCACCTTGCAATGCGGAGAAATTACTGTTTGTGCATTTACAATATTCATTGATTTTTGCCATTGAAAAACGTCCAGAAATGATTGAAGCTACTGACTGAATGAAAGGAGCTGGCATCTCACTCTCTTTGAATCTTCTTTATCATGCTAAGAGGAGCAGGAAAAAGCAAAAAATTTCAGAATTGCACCTTGCAATGCGGAGAAATTACTGTTTGTGCATTTACAATATTCATTGATTTTTGCCATTGAAAAACGTCCAGAAATGATTGAAGCTACTGACTGAATGAAAGGAGCTGGCATCTCACTCTCTTTGAATCTTCTTTATCATGCTAAGAGGAGCAGGAAAAAGCAAAAAATTTCAGAATTGCACCTTGCAATGCGGAGAAATTACTGTTTGTGCATTTACAATATTCATTGATTTTTGCCATTGAAAAACGTCCAGAAATGATTGAAGCTACTGACTGAATGAAAGGAGCTGGCATCTCACTCTCTTTGAATCTTCTTTATCATGCTAAGAGGAGCAGGAAAAAGCAAAAAATTTCAGAATTGCACCTTGCAATGCGGAGAAATTACTGTTTGTGCTTTTACAATATTCATTGATTTTTGCCATTGAAAAACATCATATTATTCATATACCAGAAATGTTTGAAGCTACTGACTGAATGAAAGGACCTGGCATCTCACTCTCTTTGAATCTTCTTTATCATGCTAAGAGGAGCAGGAAAAAGCAAAAAATTTCAGAATTGCACCTTGCAATGCGGAGAAATTACTGTTTGTGCATTTACAATATTCATTGATTTTTGCCATTGAAAAACGTCCAGAAATGATTGAAGCTACTAACTGAATGAAAGGAGCTGGCATCTCACTCTCTTTGAATCTTCTTTATCATGCTAAGAGGAGCAGGAAAAAGCAAAAAATTTCAGAATTGCACCTTGCAATGCGGAGAAATTACTGTTTGTGCATTTACAATATTCATTGATTTTTGCCATTGAAAAACGTCCAGAAATGATTGAAGCTACTGACTGAATGAAAGGAGCTGGCATCTCACTCTCTTTGAATCTTCTTTATCATGCTAAGAGGAGCAGGAAAAAGCAAAAAATTTCAGAATTGCACCTTGCAATGCGGAGAAATTACTGTTTGTGCATTTACAATATTCATTGATTTTTGCCATTGAAAAACATCATGTTATTCATATACCAGAAATGATTGAAGCTACTGACTGAATGAAAGGAGCTGGCATCTTACTCTCTTTGAATAATCTTTGTCATGCTAAGAGGAGCAGGAAAAAGCAAAAAATTTCAGAATTGCACCTTGCAATGCGGAGAAATTACTGTTTGTGCATTTACAATATTCATTGATTTTTGCCATTGAAAAACGTCCAGAAATGATTGAAGCTACTGACTGAATGAAAGGAGCTGGCATCTCACTCTCTTTGAATCTTCTTTATCATGCTAAGAGGAGCAGGAAAAAGCAAAAAATTTCAGAATTGCACCTTGCAATGCGGAGAAATTACTGTTTGTGCATTTACAATATTCATTGATTTTTGCCATTGAAAAACGTCCAGAAATGATTGAAGCTACTGACTGAATGAAAGGAGCTGGCATCTCACTCTCTTTGAATCTTCTTTATCATGCTAAGAGGAGCAGGAAAAAGCAAAAAATTTCAGAATTGCAACTTGCAATGCGGAGAAATTACTGTTTGTGCATTTACAATATTCATTGATTTTTGCCATTGAAAAACATCATGTTATTCATATACCAGAAATGATTGAAGCTACTGACTGAATGAAAGGAGCTGGCATCTCACTCTCTTTGAATCTTCTTTATCATGCTAAGAGGAGCAGGAAAAAGCAAAAAATTTCAGAATTGCACCTTGCAATGCGGAGAAATTACTGTTTGTGCATTTACAATATTCATTGATTTTTGCCATTGAAAAACGTCCAGAAATGATTGAAGCTACTGACTGAATGAAAGGAGCTGGCATCTCACTCTCTTTGAATCTTCTTTATCATGCTAAGAGGAGCAGGAAAAAGCAAAAAATTTCAGAATTGCACCTTGCAATGCGGAGAAATTACTGTTTGTGCTTTTACAATATTCATTGATTTTTGCCATTGAAAAACATCATATTATTCATATACCAGAAATGTTTGAAGCTACTGACTGAATGAAAGGACCTGGCATCTCACTCTCTTTGAATCTTCTTTATCATGCTAAGAGGCGCAGGAAAAAGCAAAAAATTTCAGAATTGCACCTTGCAATGCGGAGAAATTACTGTTTGTGCATTTACAATATTCATTGATTTTTGCCATTGAAAAACGTCCAGAAATGATTGAAGCTACTGACTGAATGAAAGGAGCTGGCATCTCACTCTCTTTGAATCTTCTTTATCATGCTAAGAGGAGCAGGAAAAAGCAAAAAATTTCAGAATTGCACCTTGCAATGCGGAGAAATTACTGTTTGTGCATTTACAATATTCATTGATTTTTGCCATTGAAAAACGTCCAGAAATGATTGAAGCTACTGACTGAATGAAAGGAGCTGGCATCTCACTCTCTTTGAATCTTCTTTATCATGCTAAGAGGAGCAGGAAAAAGCAAAAAATTTCAGAATTGCACCTTGCAATGCGGAGAAATTACTGTTTGTGCATTTACAATATTCATTGATTTTTGCCATTGAAAAACATCATGTTATTCATATACCAGAAATGATTGAAGCTACTGACTGAATGAAAGGAGCTGGCATCTTACTCTCTTTGAATCTTCTTTGTCATGCTAAGAGGAGCAGGAAAAAGCAAAAAATTTCAGAATTGCACCTTGCAATGCGGAGAAATTACTGTTTGTGCATTTACAATATTCATTGATTTTTGCCATTGAAAAACGTCCAGAAATGATTGAAGCTACTGACTGAATGAAAGGAGCTGGCATCTCACTCTCTTTGAATCTTCTTTATCATGCTAAGAGGAGCAGGAAAAAGCAAAAAATTTCAGAATTGCACCTTGCAATGCGGAGAAATTACTGTTTGTGCATTTACAATATTCATTGATTTTTGCCATTGAAAAACGTCCAGAAATGATTGAAGCTACTGACTGAATGAAAGGTGCTGGCATCTCACTCTCTTTGAATCTTCTTTATCATGCTAAGAGGAGCAGGAAAAAGCAAAAAATTTCAGAATTGCACCTTGCAATGCGGAGAAATTACTCTTTGTGCATTTACAATATTCATTGATTTTTGCCATTGAAAAACATCATGTTATTCATATACCAGAAATGTTTGAAGCTACTGACTGAATGAAAGGAGCTGGCATCTCACTCTCTTTGAATCTTCTTTATCATGCTAAGAGGAGCAGGAAAAAGCAAAAAATTTCAGAATTGCACCTTGCAATGCGGAGAAATTACTGTTTGTGCATTTACAATATTCATTGATTTTTGCCATTGAAAAACATCATGTTATTCATATACCAGAAATGTTTGAAGCTACTGACTGAATGAAAGGAGCTGGCATCTCACTCTCTTTGAATCTTCTTTATCATGCTAAGAGGAGCAGGAAAAAGCAAAATATTTCAGAATTGCACCTTGCAATGTGGAGAAATTACTGTTTGTGCATTTACAATATTCATTGATTTTTACCATTGAAAAACGTCCAGAAATGATTGAAGCTACTGACTGAATGAAAGTAGCTGGCATCTCACTCTCTTTGAATCTTCTTTATCATGCTAAGAGGAGCAGGAAAAAGCAAAAAATTTCAGACTTGCACCTTGCAATGCGGAGAAATTACTGTTTGTGCATTTACAATATTCATTGATTTTTGCCATTGAAAAACATCATGTTATTCATATACCAGAAATGTTTGAAGCTACTGACTGAATGAAAGGAGCTGGCGTCTCACTCTCTTTGAATCTTCTTTATCATGCTAAGAGGAGCAGGAAAAAGCAAAAAATTTCAGAATTGCACCTTGCAATGCGGAGAAATTACTGTTTGTGCATTTACAATATTCATTGATTTTTGCCATTGAAAAACGTCCAGAAATGATTGAAGCTACTGACTGAATGAAAGGAGCTGGCATCTCACTCTCTTTGAATCTTCTTTATCATGCTAAGAGGAGCAGGAAAAAGCAAAAAATTTCAGAATTGCACCTTGCAATGCGGAGAAATTACTGTTTGTGCATTTACAATATTCATTGATTTTTGCCATTGAAAAACGTCCAGAAATGATTGAAGCTACTGACTGAATGAAAGGAGCTGGCATCTCACTCTCTTTGAATCTTCTTTATCATGCTAAGAGGAGCAGGAAAAATCAAAAAATTTCAGAATTGCACATTGCAATGCGGAGAAATTACTGTTTGTGCATTTACAATATTCAATGATTTTTGCCATTGAAAAACATGTTATTCATATACCAGAAATGTTTGAAGCTACTGACTGAATGAAAGGAGCTGGCACCTCACTCTCTTTGAATCTTCTTTATCATGCTAAGAGGAGCGGGAAAAAGCAAAAAATTTCAGAATTGCACCTTGCAATGCGGAGAAATTACTGTTTGTGCATTTACAATATTCATTGATTTTTGCCATTGAAAAACATCCAGAAATGATTGAAGGTACTGACTGAATGAAAGGAGCTGGCATCTCACTCTCTTTGAATCTTCTTTATCATGCTAAGAGGAGCAGGAAAAAGCAAAAAATTTCAGAATTGCACCTTGCAATGCGGAGAAATTACTGTTTGTGCATTTACAATATTCATTGATTTTTGCCATTGAAAAACGTCCAGAAATGATTGAAGCTACTGACTGAATGAAAGGAGCTGGCATCTCACTCTCTTTGAATCTTCTTTATCATGCTAAGAGGAGCAGGAAAAAGCCCAAAATTTCAGAATTGCACCTTGCAATGCGGAGAAATTACAGTTTGTGCATTTACAATATTCATTGATTTTTGCCATTGAAAAACATCCAGAAATGATTGAAGCTACTGACTGAATGAAAGGAGCTGGCATCTCACTCTCTTTGAATATTCTTTATCATGCTAAGAGGAGCAGGAAAAAGCAAAAAATTTCAGAATTGCACCTTGCAATGCGGAGAAATTACTGTTTGTGCATTTACAATATTCATTGATTTTTGCCATTGAAAAACATCATGTTATTCATATACCAGAAATGTTTGAAGCTACTGACTGAATGAAAGGAGCTGGCATCTCACTCTCTTTGAATCTTCTTTATCATGCTAAGAGGAGCAGGAAAAAGCAAAAAATTTCAGAATTGCACCTTGCAATGCGGAGAAATTACTGTTTGTGCATTTACAATATTCATTGATTTTTGCCATTGAAAAACATCATGTTATTCATATACCAGAAATGTTTGAAGCTACTGACTGAATGAAAGGAGCTGGCATCTCACTCTCTTTGAATCTTTTTATCATGCTAAGAGGAGCAGGAAAAAGCAAAAAATTTCAGAATTGCACCTTGCAATGTGGAGAAATTACTGTTTGTGCATTTACAATATTCATTGATTTTTACCATTGAAAAATGTCCAGAAATGATTGAAGCTACTGACTGAATGAAAGTAGCTGGCATCTCACTCTCTTTGAATCTTCTTTATCATGCTAAGAGGAGCAGGAAAAAGCAAAAAATTTCAGAATTGCACCTTGCAATGCAGAGAAATTACTGTTTGTGCATTTACAATATTCATTGATTTTTGCCATTGAAAAACATCATGTTATTCATATACCAGAAATGTTTGAAGCTACTGACTGAATGAAAGGAGCTGGCATCTCACTCTCTTTGAATCTTCTTTATCATGCTAAGAGGAGCAGGAAAAAGCAAAAAATTTCAGAATTGCACCTTGCAATGTGGAGAAATTACTGTTTGTGCATTTACAATATTCATTGATTTTTACCATTGAAAAACGTCCAGAAATGATTGAAGCTACTGACTGAATGAAAGTAGCTGGCATCTCACTCTCTTTGAATCTTCTTTATCATGCTAAGAGGAGCAGGAAAAAGCAAAAAATTTCAGACTTGCACCTTGCAATGCGGAGAAATTACTGTTTGTGCATTTACAATATTCATTGATTTTTGCCATTGAAAAACATCATGTTATTCATATACCAGAAATGTTTGAAGCTACTGACTGAATGAAAGGAGCTGGCATCTCACTCTCTTTGAATCTTCTTTATCATGCTAAGAGGAGCAGGAAAAAGCAAAAAATTTCAGAATTGCACCTTGCAATGCGGAGAAATTACTGTTTGTGCATTTACAATATTCATTGATTTTTGCCATTGAAAAACGTCCAGAAATGATTGAAGCTACTGACTGAATGAAAGGAGCTGGCATCTCACTCTCTTTGAATCTTGTTTATCATGCTAAGAGGAGCAGGAAAAAGCAAAAAATTTCAGAATTGCACCTTGCAATGCGGAGAAATTACTGTTTGTGCATTTACAATATTCATTGATTTTTGCCATTGAAAAACGTCCAGAAATGATTGAAGCTACTGACTGAATGAAAGGAGCTGGCATCTCACTCTCTTTGAATCTTCTTTATCATGCTAAGAGGAGCAGGAAAAAGCAAAAAATTTCAGAATTGCACCTTGCAATGCGGAGAAATTACTGTTTGTGCATTTACAATATTCATTGATTTTTGCCATTGAAAAACATCATGTTGTTCATATACCAGAAATGATTGAAGCTACTGACTGAATGAAAGGAGCTGGCATCTCACTCTCTTTGAATCTTCTTTATCATGCTAAGAGGAGCAGGAAAAAGCAAAAAATTTCAGAATTGCACCTTGCAATGCGGAGAAATTACTGTTTGTGCATTTACAATATTCATTGATTTTTGAAATTGAAAAACGTCCAGAAATGATTGAAGCTACTGACTGAATGAAAGGAACTGGCATCTCACTCTCTTTGAATCTTCTTTATCATGCTAAGAGGAGCAGGAAAAAGCAAAAAATTTCAGAATTGCACCTTGCAATGCGGAGAAATTACTGTTTGTGCATTTACAAAATTCATTGATTTTTGCCATTGAAAAACATCATGTTATTCATATACCAGAAATGTTTGAAGCTACTGACTGAATGAAAGGAGCTGACATCTCACTCTCTTTGAATCTTCTTTATCATGCTAAGAGGAGCAGGAAAAAGCAAAAAATTTCAGAATTGCACCTTGCAATGCGGAGAAATTACTGTTTGTGCATTTACAATATTCATTGATTTTTGCCATTGAAAAACGTCCAGAAATGATTGAAGCTACTGACTGAATGAAAGGAGCTGGCATCTCACTCTCTTTGAATCTTCTTTATCATGCTAAGAGGAGCAGGAAAAAGCAAAAAATTTCAGAATTGCACCTTGCAATGCGGAGAAATTACTGTTTGTGCATTTACAATATTCATTGATTTTTGCCATTGAAAAACGTCCAGAAATGATTGAAGCTACTGACTGAATGAAAGGAGCTGGCATCTCACTCTCTTTGAATCTTCTTTATCATGCTAAGAGGAGCAGGAAAAAGCAAAAAATTTCAGAATTGCACCTTGCAATGCGGAGAAATTACTGTTTGTGCATTTACAATATTCATTGATTTTTGCCATTGAAAAACATCATGTTATTCATATACCAGAAATGATTGAAGCTACTGACTGAATGAAAGGAGCTGGCATCTCACTCTCTTTGAATCTTCTTTATCATGCTAAGAGGAGCAGGAAAAAGCAAAAAATTTCAGAATTGCACCTTGCAATGCGGAGAAATTACTGTTTGTGCATTTACAATATTCATTGATTTTTGCCATTGAAAAACGTCCAGAAATGATTGAAGCTACTGACTGAATGAAAGGAACTGGCATCTCACTCTCTTTGAATCTTCTTTATCATGCTAAGAGGAGCAGGAAAAAGCAAAAAATTTCAGAATTGCACCTTGCAATGCGGAGAAATTACTGTTTGTGCATTTACAAAATTCATTGATTTTTGCCATTGAAAAACATCATGTTATTCATATACCAGAAATGTTTGAAGCTACTGACTGAATGAAAGGAGCTGACATCTCACTCTCTTTGAATCTTCTTTATCATGCTAAGAGGAGCAGGAAAAAGCAAAAAATTTCAGAATTGCACCTTGCAATGCGGAGAAATTACTGTTTGTGCATTTACAATATTCATTGATTCTTGCCATTGAAAAACGTCCAGAAATGATTGAAGCTACTGACTGAATGAAAGGAGCTGGCATCTCACTCTCTTTGAATCTTCTTTATCATGCTAAGAGGAGCAGGAAAAAGCAAAAAATTTCAGAATTGCACCTTGCAATGCGGAGAAATTACTGTTTGTGCATTTACAATATTCATTGATTTTTGCCATTGAAAAACATCATGTTATTCATATACCAGAAATGATTGAAGCTACTGACTGAATGAAAGGAGCTGGCATCTCACTCTCTTTGAATCTTCTTTATCATGCTAAGAGGAGCAGGAAAAAGCAAAAAATTTCAGAATTGCACCTTGCAATGTGGAGAAATTACTGTTTGTGCATTTACAATATTCATTGATTTTTACCATTGAAAAACGTCCAGAAATGATTGAAGCGACTGACTGAATGAAAGTAGCTGGCATCTCACTCTCTTTGAATCTTCTTTATCATGCTAAGAGGAGCAGGAAAAAGCAAAAAATTTCAGACTTGCACCTTGCAATGCGGAGAAATTACTGTTTGTGCATTTACAATATTCATTGATTTTTGCCATTGAAAAACATCATGTTATTCATATACCAGAAATGTTTGAAGCTACTGACTGAATGAAAGGAGCTGGCATCTCACTCTCTTTGAATCTTCTTTACCATGCTAAGAGGAGCAGGAAAAAGCAAAAAATTTCAGAATTGCACCTTGCAATGCGGAGAAATTACTGTTTGTGCATTTACAATATTCATTGATTTTTGCCATTGAAAAACGTCAAGAAATGATTGAAGCTACTGACTGAATGAAAGGAGCTGGCATCTCACTCTCTTTGAATCTTGTTTATCATGCTAAGAGGAGCAGGAAAAAGCAAAAATTTCAGAATTGCACCTTGCAATGCGGAGAAATTACTGTTTGTGCATTTACAATATTCATTGATTTTTGCCATTGAAAAACGTCCAGAAATGATTGAAGCTACTGACTGAATGAAAGGAGCTGGCATCTCACTCTCTTTGAATCTTCTTTATCATGCTAAGAGGAGCAGGAAAAAGCAAAAAAATTCAGAATTGCACCTTGCAATGCGGAGAAATTACTGTTTGTGCATTTACAATATTCATTGATTTTTGCCATTGAAAAACATCATGTTATTCATATACCAGAAATGATTGAAGCTACTGACTGAATGAAAGGAGCTGGCATCTCACTCTCTTTGAATCTTCTTTATCATGCTAAGAGGAGCAGGAAAAAGCAAAAAATTTCAGAATTGCACCTTGCAATGCGGAGAAATTACTGTTTGTGCATTTACAATATTCATTGATTTTTGCCATTGAAAAACGTCCAGAAATGATTGAAGCTACTGACTGAATGAAAGGAACTGGCATCTCACTCTCTTTGAATCTTCTTTATCATGCTAAGAGGAGCAGGAAAAAGCAAAAAATTTCAGAATTGCACCTTGCAATGCGGAGAAATTACTGTTTGTGCATTTACAAAATTCATTGATTTTTGCCATTGAAAAACATCATGTTATTCATATACCAGAAATGTTTGAAGCTACTGACTGAATGAAAGGAGCTGACATCTCACTCTCTTTGAATCTTCTTTATCATGCTAAGAGGAGCAGGAAAAAGCAAAAAATTTCAGAATTGCACCTTGCAATGCGGAGAAATTACTGTTTGTGCATTTACAATATTCATTGATTTTTGCCATTGAAAAACGTCCAGAAATGATTGAAGCTACTGACTGAATGAAAGGAGCTGGCATCTCACTCTCTTTGAATCTTCTTTATCATGCTAAGAGGAGCAGGAAAAAGCAAAAAATTTCAGAATTGCACCTTGCAATGCGGAGAAATTACTGTTTGTGCATTTACAATATTCATTGATTTTTGCCATTGAAAAACATCATGTTATTCATATACCAGAAATGTTTAAAGCTACTGACTGAATGAAAGGAGCTGGCATCTCACTCTCTTTGAATCTTCTTTATCATGCTAAGAGGAGCAGGAAAAAGCAAAAAATTTCAGAATTGCACCTTGCAATGCGGAGAAATTACTGTTTGTGCATTTACAATATTCATTGATTTTTGCCATTGAAAAACGTCCAGAAATGATTGAAGCTACTGACTGAATGAAAGGAGCTGGCATCTCACTCTCTTTGAATCTTCTTTATCATGCTAAGAGGAGCAGGAAAAAGCAAAAAATTTCAGAATTGCACCTTGCAATGCGGAGAAATTACTGTTTGTGCATTTACAATATTCATTGATTTTTGCCATTGAAAAACGTCCAGAAATGATTGAAGCTACTGACTGAATGAAAGGAGCTGGCATCTCACTCTCTTTGAATCTTCTTTATCATGCTAAGAGGAGCAGGAAAAAGCAAAAAATTTCAGAATTGCAACTTGCAATGCGGAGAAATTACTGTTTGTGCATTTACAATATTCATTGATTTTTGCCATTGAAAAACATCATGTTATTCATATACCAGAAATGATTGAAGCTACTGACTGAATGAAAGGAGCTGGCATCTCACTCTCTTTGAATCTTCTTTATCATGCTAAGAGGAGCAGGAAAAAGCAAAAAATTTCAGAATTGCACCTTGCAATGCGGAGAAATTACTGTTTGTGCATTTACAATATTCATTGATTTTTGCCATTGAAAAACGTCCAGAAATGATTGAAGCTACTGACTGAATGAAAGGAGCTGGCATCTCACTATCTTTGAATCTTCTTTATCATGCTAAGAGGAGCAGGAAAAAGCAAAAAATTTCAGAATTGCACCTTGCAATGCGGAGAAATTACTGTTTGTGCTTTTACAATATTCATTGATTTTTGCCATTGAAAAACATCATATTATTCATATACCAGAAATGTTTGAAGCTACTGACTGAATGAAAGGAGCTGGCATCTCACTCTCTTTGAATCTTCTTTATCATGCTAAGAGGAGCAGGAAAAAGCAAAAAATTTCAGAATTGCACCTTGCAATGCGGAGAAATTACTGTTTGTGCATTTACAATATTCATTGATTTTTGCCATTGAAAAACGTCCAGAAATGATTGAAGCTACTGACTGAATGAAAGGAGCTGGCATCTCACTCTCTTTGAATCTTCTTTATCATGCTAAGAGGAGCAGGAAAAAGCAAAAAATTTCAGAATTGCACCTTGCAATGCGGAGAAATTACTGTTTGTGCATTTACAATATTCATTGATTTTTGCCATTGAAAAACGTCCAGAAATGATTGAAGCTACTGACTGAATGAAAGGAGCTGGCATCTCACTCTCTTTGAATCTTCTTTATCATGCTAAGAGGAGCAGGAAAAAGCAAAAAATTTCAGAATTGCACCTTGCAATGCGGAGAAATTACTGTTTGTGCATTTACAATATTCATTGATTTTTGCCATTGAAAAACATCATGTTATTCATATACCAGAAATGATTGAAGCTACTGACTGAATGAAAGGAGCTGGCATCTTACTCTCTTTGAATCTTCTTTGTCATGCTAAGAGGAGCAGGAAAAAGCAAAAAATTTCAGAATTGCACCTTGCAATGCGGAGAAATTACTGTTTGTGCATTTACAATATTCATTGATTTTTGCCATTGAAAAACGTCCAGAAATGATTGAAGCTACTGACTGAATGAAAGGAGCTGGCATCTCACTCTCTTTGAATCTTCTTTATCATGCTAAGAGGAGCAGGAAAAAGCAAAAAATTTCAGAATTGCACCTTGCAATGCGGAGAAATTACTGTTTGTGCATTTACAATATTCATTGATTTTTGCCATTGAAAAACGTCCAGAAATGATTGAAGCTACTGACTGAATGAAAGGAGCTGGCATCTCACTCTCTTTGAATCTTCTTTATCATGCTAAGAGGAGCAGGAAAAAGCAAAAAATTTCAGAATTGCACCTTGCAATGCGGAGAAATTACTGTTTGTGCATTTACAATATTCATTGATTTTTGCCATTGAAAAACATCATGTTATTCATATACCAGAAATGTTTGTAGCTACTGACTGAATGAAAGGAGCTGGCATCTCACTCTCTTTGAATCTTCTTTATCATGCTAAGAGGAGCAGGAAAAAGCAAAAAATTTCAGAATTGCACCTTGCAATGCGGAGAAATTACTGTTTGTGCATTTACAATATTCATTGATTTTTGCCATTGAAAAACGTCCAGAAATGATTGAAGCTACTGACTGAATGAAAGGAGCTGGCATCTCACTCTCTTTGAATCTTCTTTATCATGCTAAGAGGAGCAGGAAAAAGCAAAAAATTTCAGAATTGCACCTTGCAATGCGGAGAAATTACTGTTTGTGCATTTACAATATTCATTGATTTTTGCCATTGAAAAACGTCCAGAAATGATTGAAGCTACTGACTGAATGAAAGGAGCTGGCATCTCACTCTCTTTGAATCTTCTTTATCATGCTAAGAGGAGCAGGAAAAAGCAAAAAATTTCAGAATTGCACCTTGCAATGCGGAGAAATTACTGTTTGTGCATTTACAATATTCATTGATTTTTGCCATTGAAAAACGTCCAGAAATGATTGAAGCTACTGACTGAATGAAAGGAGCTGGCATCTCACTCTCTTTGAATCTTCTTTATCATGCTAAGAGGAGCAGGAAAAAGCAAAAAAATTCAGAATTGCACCTTGCAATGCGGAGAAATTACTGTTTGTGCATTTACAATATTCATTGATTTTTGCCATTGAAAAACATCATGTTATTCATATACCAGAAATGTTTGTAGCTACTGACTGAATGAAAGGAGCTGGCATCTCACTCTCTTTGAATCTTCTTTATCATGCTAAGAGGAGCAGGAAAAAGCAAAAAATTTCAGAATTGCACCTTGCAATGCGGAGAAATTACTGTTTGTGCATTTACAATATTCATTGATTTTTGCCATTGAAAAACGTCCAGAAATGATTGAAGCTACTGACTGAATGAAAGGAGCTGGCATCTCACTCTCTTTGAATCTTCTTTATCATGCTAAGAGGAGCAGGAAAAAGCAAAAAATTTCAGAATTGCACCTTGCAATGC
This sequence comes from Phyllobates terribilis, assembly GCF_046119375.1. Lineage (NCBI taxonomy): Eukaryota > Metazoa > Chordata > Amphibia > Anura > Dendrobatidae > Phyllobates > Phyllobates terribilis. Next base: position 159,299 of record NW_027364310.1, read on the forward strand.
GGAGAAATTACTGTTTGTGCATTTACAATATTCATTGATTTTTGCCATTGAAAAACGTCCAGAAATGATTGAAGCTACTGACTGAATGAAAGGAGCTGGCATCTCACTCTCTTTGAATCTTCTTTATCATGCTAAGAGGAGCAGGAAAAAGCAAAAAATTTCAGAATTGCACCTTGCAATGCGGAGAAATTACTCTTTGTGCATTTACAATATTCATTGATTTTTGCCATTGAAAAACATCATGTTATTCATATACCAGAAATGTTTGAAGCTACTGACTGAATGAAAGGAGCTGGCATCTCACTCTCTTTGAATCTTCTTTATCATGCTAAGAGGAGCAGGAAAAAGCAAAAAATTTCAGAATTGCACCTTGCAATGCGGAGAAATTACTGTTTGTGCATTTACAATATTCATTGATTTTTGCCATTGAAAAACATCATGTTATTCATATACCAGAAATGTTTGAAGCTACTGACTGAATGAAAGGAGCTGGCATCTCACTCTCTTTGAATCTTCTTTATCATGCTAAGAGGAGCAGGAAAAAGCAAAAAATTTCAGAATTGCACCTTGCAATGTGGAGAAATTACTGTTTGTGCATTTACAATATTCATTGATTTTTACCATTGAAAAACGTCCAGAAATGATTGAAGCTACTGACTGAATGAAAGTAGCTGGCATCTCACTCTCTTTGAATCTTCTTTATCATGCTAAGAGGAGCAGGAAAAAGCAAAAAATTTCAGACTTGCACCTTGCAATGCGGAGAAATTACTGTTTGTGCATTTACAATATTCATTGATTTTTGCCATTGAAAAACATCATGTTATTCATATACCAGAAATGTTTGAAGCTACTGACTGAATGAAAGGAGCTGGCATCTCACTCTCTTTGAATCTTCTTTATCATGATAAGAGGAGCAGGAAAAAGCAAAAAATTTCAGAATTGCACCTTGCAATGCGGAGAAATTACTGTTTGTGCATTTACAATATTCATTGATTTTTGCCATTGAAAAACGTCCAGAAATGATTGAAGCTACTGACTGAATGAAAGGAGCTGGCATCTCACTCTCTTTGAATCTTCTTTATCATGCTAAGAGGAGCAGGAAAAAGCAAAAAATTTCAGAATTGCACCTTGCAATGCGGAGAAATTACTGTTTGTGCATTTACAATATTCATTGATTTTTGCCATTGAAAAACGTCCAGAAATGATTGAAGCTACTGACTGAATGAAAGGAGCTGGCATCTCACTCTCTTTGAATCTTCTTTATCATGCTAAGAGGAGCAGGAAAAATCAAAAAATTTCAGAATTGCACCTTGCAATGTGGAGAAATTACTGTTTGTGCATTTACAATATTCAATGATTTTTGCCATTGAAAAACATGTTATTCATATACCAGAAATGTTTGAAGCTACTGACTGAATGAAAGGAGCTGGCACCTCACTCTCTTTGAATCTTCTTTATCATGCTAAGAGGAGCGGGAAAAAGCAAAAAATTTCAGAATTGCACCTTGCAATGCGGAGAAATTACTGTTTGTGCATTTACAATATTCATTGATTTTTGCCATTGAAAAACATCCAGAAATGATTGAAGGTACTGACTGAATGAAAGGAGCTGGCATCTCACTCTCTTTGAATCTTCTTTATCATGCTAAGAGGAGCAGGAAAAAGCAAAAAATTTCAGAATTGCACCTTGCAATGCGGAGAAATTACTGTTTGTGCATTTACAATATTCATTGATTTTTGCCATTGAAAAACGTCCAGAAATGATTGAAGCTACTGACTGAATGAAAGGAGCTGGCATCTCACTCTCTTTGAATCTTCTTTATCATGCTAAGAGGAGCAGGAAAAAGCAAAAAATTTCAGAATTGCACCTTGCAATGCGGAGAAATTACTGTTTGTGCATTTACAATATTCATTGATTTTTGCCATTGAAAAACGTCCAGAAATGATTGAAGCTACTGACTGAATGAAAGGAGCTGGCATCTCACTCTCTTTGAATCTTGTTTATCATGCTAAGAGGAGCAGGAAAAAGCAAAAAATTTCAGAATTGCACCTTGCAATGCGGAGAAATTACTGTTTGTGCATTTACAATATTCATTGATTTTTGCCATTGAAAAACGTCCAGAAATGATTGAAGCTACTGACTGAATGAAAGGAGCTGGCATCTCACTCTCTTTGAATCTTCTTTATCATGCTAAGAGGAGCAGGAAAAATCAAAAAATTTCAGAATTGCACCTTGCAATGCGGAGAAATTACTGTTTGTGCATTTACAATATTCAATGATTTTTGCCATTGAAAAACATGTTATTCATATACCAGAAATGTTTGAACCTACTGACTGAATGAAAGGAGCTGGCACCTCACTCTCTTTGAATCTTCTTTATCATGCTAAGAGGAGCGGGAAAAAGCAAAAAATTTCAGAATTGCACCTTGCAATGCGGAGAAATTACTGTTTGTGCATTTACAATATTCATTGATTTTTGCCATTGAAAAACATCCAGAAATGATTGAAGGTACTGACTGAATGAAAGGAGCTGGCATCTCACTCTCTTTGAATCTTCTTTATCATGCTAAGAGGAGCAGGAAAAAGCAAAAAATTTCAGAATTGCACCTTGCAATGCGGAGAAATTACTGTTTGTGCATTTACAATATTCATTGATTTTTGCCATTGAAAAACGTCCAGAAATGATTGAAGCTACTGACTGAATGAAAGGAGCTGGCATCTCACTCTCTTTGAATCTTCTTTATCATGCTAAGAGGAGCAGGAAAAAGCCAAAAATTTCAGAATTGCACCTTGCAATGCGGAGAAATTACAGTTTGTGCATTTACAATATTCATTGATTTTTGCCATTGAAAAACATCCAGAAATGATTGAAGCTACTGACTGAATGAAAGGAGCTGGCATCTCACTCTCTTTGAATATTCTTTATCATGCTAAGAGGAGCAGGAAAAAGCAAAAAATTTCAGAATTGCACCTTGCAATGCGGAGAAATTACTGTTTGTGCATTTACAATATTCATTGATTTTTGCCATTGAAAAACATCATGTTATTCATATACCAGAAATGTTTGAAGCTACTGACTGAATGAAAGGAGCTGGCATCTCACTCTCTTTGAATCTTCTTTATCATGCTAAGAGGAGCAGGAAAAAGCAAAAAATTTCAGAATTGCACCTTGCAATGCGGAGAAATTACTGTTTATGCATTTACAATATTCATTGATTTTTGCCATTGAAAAACATCATGTTATTCATATACCAGAAATGTTTGAAGCTACTGACTGAATGAAAGGAGCTGGCATCTCACTCTCTTTGAATCTTCTTTATCATGCTAAGAGGAGCAGGAAAAAGCAAAAAATTTCAGAATTGCACCTTGCAATGTGGAGAAATTACTGTTTGTGCATTTACAATATTCATTGATTTTTACCATTGAAAAACGTCCAGAAATGATTGAAGCTACTGACTGAATGAAAGTAGCTGGCATCTCACTCTCTTTGAATCTTCTTTATCATGCTAAGAGGAGCAGGAAAAAGCAAAAAATTTCAGAATTGCACCTTGCAATGCAGAGAAATTACTGTTTGTGCATTTACAATATTCATTGATTTTTGCCATTGAAAAACATCATGTTATTCATATACCAGAAATGTTTGAAGCTACTGACTGAATGAAAGGAGCTGGCATCTCACTCTCTTTGAATCTTCTTTATCATGCTAAGAGGAGCAGGAAAAAGCAAAAAATTTCAGAATTGCACCTTGCAATGTGGAGAAATTACTGTTTGTGCATTTACAATATTCATTGATTTTTACCATTGAAAAACGTCCAGAAATGATTGAAGCTACTGACTGAATGAAAGTAGCTGGCATCTCACTCTCTTTGAATATTTTTTATCATGCTAAGAGGAGCAGGAAAAAGCAAAAAATTTCAGACTTGCACCTTGCAATGCGGAGAAATTACTGTTTGTGCATTTACAATATTCATTGATTTTTGCCATTGAAAAACATCATGTTATTCATATACCAGAAATGTTTGAAGCTACTGACTGAATGAAAGGAGCTGGCATCTCACTCTCTTTGAATCTTCTTTATCATGCTAAGAGGAGCAGGAAAAAGCAAAAAATTTCAGAATTGCACCTTGCAATGCGGAGAAATTACTGTTTGTGCATTTACAATATTCATTGATTTTTGCCATTGAAAAACGTCCAGAAATGATTGAAGCTACTGACTGAATGAAAGGAGCTGGCATCTCACTCTCTTTGAATCTTGTTTATCATGCTAAGAGGAGCAGGAAAAAGCAAAAAATTTCAGAATTGCACCTTGCAATGCGGAGAAATTACTGTTTGTGCATTTACAATATTCATTGATTTTTGCCATTGAAAAACGTCCAGAAATGATTGAAGCTACTGACTGAATGAAAGGAGCTGGCATCTCACTCTCTTTGAATCTTCTTTATCATGCTAAGAGGAGCAGGAAAAAGCAAAAAATTTCAGAATTGCACCTTGCAATGCGGAGAAATTACTGTTTGTGCATTTACAATATTCATTGATTTTTGCCATTGAAAAACATCATGTTATTCATATACCAGAAATGATTGAAGCTACTGACTGAATGAAAGGAGCTGGCATCTCACTCTCTTTGAATCTTCTTTATCATGCTAAGAGGAGCAGGAAAAAGCAAAAAATTTCAGAATTGCACCTTGCAATGCGGAGAAATTACTGTTTGTGCATTTACAATATTCATTGATTTTTGCCATTGAAAAACGTCCAGAAATGATTGAAGCTACTGACTGAATGAAAGGAACTGGCATCTCACTCTCTTTGAATCTTCTTTATCATGCTAAGAGGAGCAGGAAAAAGCAAAAAATTTCAGAATTGCACCTTGCAATGCGGAGAAATTACTGTTTGTGCATTTACAAAATTCATTGATTTTTGCCATTGAAAAACATCATGTTATTCATATTCCAGAAATGTTTGAAGCTACTGACTGAATGAAAGGAGCTGACATCTCACTCTCTTTGAATCTTCTTTATCATGCTAAGAGGAGCAGGAAAAAGCAAAAAATTTCAGAATTGCACCTTGCAATGCGGAGAAATTACTGTTTGTGCATTTACAATATTCATTGATTTTTGGCATTGAAAAACGTCCAGAAATGATTGAAGCTACTGACTGAATGAAAGGAGCTGGCATCTCACTCTCTTTGAATCTTCTTTATCATGCTAAGAGGAGCAGGAAAAAGCAAAAAATTTCAGAATTGCACCTTGCAATGCGGAGAAATTACTGTTTGTGCATTTACAATATTCATTGATTTTTGCCATTGAAAAACGTCCAGAAATGATTGAAGCTACTGACTGAATGAAAGGAGCTGGCATCTCACTCTCTTTGAATCTTCTTTATCATGCTAAGAGGAGCAGGAAAAAGCAAAAAATTTCAGAATTGCACCTTGCAATGCGGAGAAATTACTGTTTGTGCATTTACAATATTCATTGATTTTTGCCATTGAAAAACATCATGTTATTCATATACCAGAAATGATTGAAGCTACTGACTGAATGAAAGGAGCTGGCATCTCACTCTCTTTGAATCTTCTTTATCATGCTAAGAGGAGCAGGAAAAAGCAAAAAATTTCAGAATTGCACCTTGCAATGCGGAGAAATTACTGTTTGTGCATTTACAATATTCATTGATTTTTGCCATTGAAAAACGTCCAGAAATGATTGAAGCTACTGACTGAATGAAAGGAACTGGCATCTCACTCTCTTTGAATCTTCTTTATCATGCTAAGAGGAGCAGGAAAAAGCAAAAAATTTCAGAATTGCACCTTGCAATGCGGAGAAATTACTGTTTGTGCATTTACAAAATTCATTGATTTTTGCCATTGAAAAACATCATGTTATTCATATACCAGAAATGTTTGAAGCTACTGACTGAATGAAAGGAGCTGACATCTCACTCTCTTTGAATCTTCTTTATCATGCTAAGAGGAGCAGGAAAAAGCAAAAAATTTCAGAATTGCACCTTGCAATGCGGAGAAATTACTGTTTGTGCATTTACAATATTCATTGATTTTTGCCATTGAAAAACGTCCAGAAATGATTGAAGCTACTGACTGAATGAAAGGAGCTGGCATCTCACTCTCTTTGAATCTTCTTTATCATGCTAAGAGGAGCAGGAAAAAGCAAAAAATTTCAGAATTGCACCTTGCAATGCAGAGAAATTACTGTTTGTGCATTTACAATATTCATTGATTTTTGCCATTGAAAAACATCATGTTATTCATATACCAGAAATGATTGAAGCTACTGACTGAATGAAAGGAGCTGGCATCTCACTCTCTTTGAATCTTCTTTATCATGCTAAGAGGAGCAGGAAAAAGCAAAAAATTTCAGAATTGCACCTTGCAATGTGGAGAAATTACTGTTTGTGCATTTACAATATTCATTGATTTTTACCATTGAAAAACGTCCAGAAATGATTGAAGCTACTGACTGAATGAAAGTAGCTGGCATCTCACTCTCTTTGAATCTTCTTTATCATGCTAAGAGGAGCAGGAAAAAGCAAAAAATTTCAGACTTGCACCTTGCAATGCGGAGAAATTACTGTTTGTGCATTTACAATATTCATTGATTTTTGCCATTGAAAAACATCATGTTATTCATATACCAGAAATGTTTGAAGCTACTGACTGAATGAAAGGAGCTGGCATCTCACTCTCTTTGAATCTTCTTTATCATGCTAAGAGGAGCAGGAAAAAGCAAAAAATTTCAGAATTGCACCTTGCAATGCGGAGAAATTACTGTTTGTGCATTTACAATATTCATTGATTTTTGCCATTGAAAAACGTCCAGAAATGATTGAAGCTACTGACTGAATGAAAGGAGCTGGCATCTCACTCTCTTTGAATCTTGTTTATCATGCTAAGAGGAGCAGGAAAAAGCAAAAAATTTCAGAATTGCACCTTGCAATGCGGAGAAATTACTGTTTGTGCATTTACAATATTCATTGATTTTTGCCATTGAAAAACGTCCAGAAATGATTGAAGCTACTGACTGAATGAAAGGAGCTGGCATCTCACTCTCTTTGAATCTTCTTTGTCATGCTAAGAGGAGCAGGAGAAAGCAAAAAAATTCAGAATTGCACCTTGCAATGCGGAGAAATTACTGTTTGTGCATTTACAATATTCATTGATTTTTGCCATTGAAAAACATCATGTTATTCATATACCAGAAATGATTGAAGCTACTGACTGAATGAAAGGAGCTGGCATCTCACTCTCTTTGAATCTTCTTTATCATGCTAAGAGGAGCAGGAAAAAGCAAAAAATTTCAGAATTGCACCTTGCAATGCGGAGAAATTACTGTTTGTGCATTTACAATATTCATTGATTTTTGCCAATGAAAAACGTCCAGAAATGATTGAAGCTACTGACTGAATGAAAGGAGCTGGCATCTCACTCTCTTTGAATCTTCTTTATCATGCTAAGAGGAGCAGGAAAAATCAAAAAATTTCAGAATTGCACCTTGCAATGCGGTGAAATTACTGTTTGTGCATTTACAATATTCAATGATTTTTGCCATTGAAAAACATGTTATTCATATACCAGAAATGTTTGAAGCTACTGACTGAATGAAAGGAGCTGGCACCTCACTCTCTTTGAATCTTCTTTATCATGCTAAGAGGAGCGGGAAAAAGCAAAAAATTTCAGAATTGCACCTTGCAATGCGGAGAAATTACTGTTTGTGCATTTACAATATTCATTGATTTTTGCCATTGAAAAACATCCAGAAATGATTGAAGGTACTGACTGAATGAAAGGAGCTGGCATCTCACTCTCTTTGAATCTTCTTTATCATGCTAAGAGGAGCAGGAAAAAGCAAAAAATTTCAGAATTGCACCTTGCAATGCGGAGAAATTACTGTTTGTGCATTTACAATATTCATTGATTTTTGCCATTGAAAAACGTCCAGAAATGATTGAAGCTACTGACTGAATGAAAGGAGCTGGCATCTCACTCTCTTTGAATCTTCTTTATCATGCTAAGAGGAGCAGGAAAAAGCCAAAAATTTCAGAATTGCACCTTGCAATGCGGAGAAATTACAGTTTGTGCATTTACAATATTCATTGATTTTTGCCATTGAAAAACATCCAGAAATGATTGAAGCTACTGACTGAATGAAAGGAGCTGGCATCTCACTCTCTTTGAATATTCTTTATCATGCTAAGAGGAGCAGGAAAAAGCAAAAAATTTCAGAATTGCACCTTGCAATGCGGAGAAATTACTGTTTGTGCATTTACAATATTCATTGATTTTTGCCATTGAAAAACATCATGTTATTCATATACCAGAAATGTTTGAAGCTACTGACTGAATGAAAGGAGCTGGCATCTCACTCTCTTTGAATCTTCTTTATCATGCTAAGAGGAGCAGGAAAAAGCAAAAAATTTCAGAATTGCACCTTGCAATGCGGAGAAATTACTGTTTATGCATTTACAATATTCATTGATTTTTGCCATTGAAAAACATCATGTTATTCATATACCAGAAATGTTTGAAGCTACTGACTGAATGAAAGGAGCTGGCATCTCACTCTCTTTGAATGTTCTTTATCATGCTAAGAGGAGCAGGAAAAAGCAAAAAATTTCAGAATTGCACCTTGCAATGTGGAGAAATTACTGTTTGTGCATTTACAATATTCATTGATTTTTACCATTGAAAAACGTCCAGAAATGATTGAAGCTACTGACTGAATGAAAGTAGCTGGCATCTCACTCTCTTTGAATATTTTTTATCATGCTAAGAGGAGCAGGAAAAAGCAAAAAATTTCAGACTTGCACCTTGCAATGCGGAGAAATTACTGTTTGTGCATTTACAATATTCATTGATTTTTGCCATTGAAAAACATCATGTTATTCATATACCAGAAATGTTTGAAGCTACTGACTGAATGAAAGGAGCTGGCATCTCACTCTCTTTGAATCTTCTTTATCATGCTAAGAGGAGCAGGAAAAAGCAAAAAATTTCAGAATTGCACCTTGCAATGCGGAGAAATTACTGTTTGTGCATTTACAATATTCATTGATTTTTGCCATTGAAAAACGTCCAGAAATGATTGAAGCTACTGACTGAATGAAAGGAGCTGGCATCTCACTCTCTTTGAATCTTGTTTATCATGCTAAGAGGAGCAGGAAAAAGCAAAAAATTTCAGAATTGCACCTTGCAATGCGGAGAAATTACTGTTTGTGCATTTACAATATTCATTGATTTTTGCCATTGAAAAACGTCCAGAAATGATTGAAGCTACTGACTGAATGAAAGGAGCTGGCATCTCACTCTCTTTGAATCTTCTTTATCATGCTAAGAGGAGCAGGAAAAAGCAAAAAATTTCAGAATTGCACCTTGCAATGCGGAGAAATTACTGTTTGTGCATTTACAATATTCATTGATTTTTGCCATTGAAAAACATCATGTTATTCATATACCAGAAATGATTGAAGCTACTGACTGAATGAAAGGAGCTGGCATCTCACTCTCTTTGAATCTTCTTTATCATGCTAAGAGGAGCAGGAAAAAGCAAAAAATTTCAGAATTGCACCTTGCAATGCGGAGAAATTACTGTTTGTGCATTTACAATATTCATTGATTTTTGCCATTGAAAAACGTCCAGAAATGATTGAAGCTACTGACTGAATGAAAGGAACTGGCATCTCACTCTCTTTGAATCTTCTTTATCATGCTAAGAGGAGCAGGAAAAAGCAAAAAATTTCAGAATTGCACCTTGCAATGCGGAGAAATTACTGTTTGTGCATTTACAAAATTCATTGATTTTTGCCATTGAAAAACATCATGTTATTCATATTCCAGAAATGTTTGAAGCTACTGACTGAATGAAAGGAGCTGACATCTCACTCTCTTTGAATCTTCTTTATCATGCTAAGAGGAGCAGGAAAAAGCAAAAAATTTCAGAATTGCACCTTGCAATGCGGAGAAATTACTGTTTGTGCATTTACAATATTCATTGATTTTTGGCATTGAAAAACGTCCAGAAATGATTGAAGCTACTGACTGAATGAAAGGAGCTGGCATCTCACTCTCTTTGAATCTTCTTTATCATGCTAAGAGGAGCAGGAAAAAGCAAAAAATTTCAGAATTGCACCTTGCAATGCGGAGAAATTACTGTTTGTGCATTTACAATATTCATTGATTTTTGCCATTGAAAAACGTCCAGAAATGATTGAAGCTACTGACTGAATGAAAGGAGCTGGCATCTCACTCTCTTTGAATCTTCTTTATCATGCTAAGAGGAGCAGGAAAAAGCAAAAAATTTCAGAATTGCACCTTGCAATGCGGAGAAATTACTGTTTGTGCATTTACAATATTCATTGATTTTTGCCATTGAAAAACATCATGTTATTCATATACCAGAAATGATTGAAGCTACTGACTGAATGAAAGGAGCTGGCATCTCACTCTCTTTGAATCTTCTTTATCATGCTAAGAGGAGCAGGAAAAAGCAAAAAATTTCAGAATTGCACCTTGCAATGCGGAGAAATTACTGTTTGTGCATTTACAATATTCATTGATTTTTGCCATTGAAAAACGTCCAGAAATGATTGAAGCTACTGACTGAATGAAAGGAACTGGCATCTCACTCTCTTTGAATCTTCTTTATCATGCTAAGAGGAGCAGGAAAAAGCAAAAAATTTCAGAATTGCACCTTGCAATGCGGAGAAATTACTGTTTGTGCATTTACAAAATTCATTGATTTTTGCCATTGAAAAACATCATGTTATTCATATACCAGAAATGTTTGAAGCTACTGACTGAATGAAAGGAGCTGACATCTCACTCTCTTTGAATCTTCTTTATCATGCTAAGAGGAGCAGGAAAAAGCAAAAAATTTCAGAATTGCACCTTGCAATGCGGAGAAATTACTGTTTGTGCATTTACAATATTCATTGATTTTTGCCATTGAAAAACGTCCAGAAATGATTGAAGCTACTGACTGAATGAAAGGAGCTGGCATCTCACTCTCTTTGAATCTTCTTTATCATGCTAAGAGGAGCAGGAAAAAGCAAAAAATTTCAGAATTGCACCTTGCAATGCAGAGAAATTACTGTTTGTGCATTTACAATATTCATTGATTTTTGCCATTGAAAAACATCATGTTATTCATATACCAGAAATGATTGAAGCTACTGACTGAATGAAAGGAGCTGGCATCTCACTCTCTTTGAATCTTCTTTATCATGCTAAGAGGAGCAGGAAAAAGCAAAAAATTTCAGAATTGCACCTTGCAATGTGGAGAAATTACTGTTTGTGCATTTACAATATTCATTGATTTTTACCATTGAAAAACGTCCAGAAATGATTGAAGCTACTGACTGAATGAAAGTAGCTGGCATCTCACTCTCTTTGAATCTTCTTTATCATGCTAAGAGGAGCAGGAAAAAGCAAAAAATTTCAGACTTGCACCTTGCAATGCGGAGAAATTACTGTTTGTGCATTTACAATATTCATTGATTTTTGCCATTGAAAAACATCATGTTATTCATATACCAGAAATGTTTGAAGCTACTGACTGAATGAAAGGAGCTGGCATCTCACTCTCTTTGAATCTTCTTTATCATGCTAAGAGGAGCAGGAAAAAGCAAAAAATTTCAGAATTGCACCTTGCAATGCGGAGAAATTACTGTTTGTGCATTTACAATATTCATTGATTTTTGCCATTGAAAAACGTCCAGAAATGATTGAAGCTACTGACTGAATGAAAGGAGCTGGCATCTCACTCTCTTTGAATCTTGTTTATCATGCTAAGAGGAGCAGGAAAAAGCAAAAAATTTCAGAATTGCACCTTGCAATGCGGAGAAATTACTGTTTGTGCATTTACAATATTCATTGATTTTTGCCATTGAAAAACGTCCAGAAATGATTGAAGCTACTGACTGAATGAAAGGAGCTGGCATCTCACTCTCTTTGAATCTTCTTCGTCATGCTAAGAGGAGCAGGAGAAAGCAAAAAAATTCAGAATTGCACCTTGCAATGCGGAGAAATTACTGTTTGTGCATTTACAATATTCATTGATTTTTGCCATTGAAAAACATCATGTTATTCATATACCAGAAATGATTGAAGCTACTGACTGAATGAAAGGAGCTGGCATCTCACTCTCTTTGAATCTTCTTTATCATGCTAAGAGGAGCAGGAAAAAGCAAAAAATTTCAGAATTGCACCTTGCAATGCGGAGAAATTACTGTTTGTGCATTTACAATATTCATTGATTTTTGCCAATGAAAAACGTCCAGAAATGATTGAAGCTACTGACTGAATGAAAGGAACTGGCATCTCACTCTCTTTGAATCTTCTTTATCATGCTAAGAGGAGCAGGAAAAAGCAAAAAATTTCAGAATTGCACCTTGCAATGCGGAGAAATTACTGTTTGTGCATTTACAAAATTCATTGATTTTTGCCATTGAAAAACATCATGTTATTCATATACCAGAAATGTTTGAAGCTACTGACTGAATGAAAGGAGCTGACATCTCACTCTCTTTGAATCTTCTTTATCATGCTAAGAGGAGCAGGAAAAAGCAAAAAATTTCAGAATTGCACCTTGCAATGCGGAGAAATTACTGTTTGTGCATTTACAATATTCATTGATTTTTGCCATTAAAAAACGTCCAGAAATGATTGAAGCTACTGACTGAATGAAAGGAGCTGGCATCTCACTCTCTTTGAATCTTCTTTATCATGCTAAGAGGAGCAGGAAAAAGCAAAAAATTTCAGAATTGCACCTTGCAATGCGGAGAAATTACTGTTTGTGCATTTACAATATTCATTGATTTTTGCCATTGAAAAACATCATGTTATTCATATACCAGAAATGTTTGAAGCTACTGACTGAATGAAAGGAGCTGGCATCTCACTCTCTTTGAATCTTCTTTATCATGCTAAGAGGAGCAGGAAAAAGCAAAAAATTTCAGAATTGCACCTTGCAATGCGGAGAAATTACTGTTTGTGCATTTACAATATTCATTGATTTTTGCCATTGAAAAACATCATGTTATTCATATACCAGAAATGATTGAAGCTACTGACTGAATGAAAGGAGCTGGCATCTCACTCTCTTTGAATCTTCTTTATCATGCTAAGAGGAGCAGGAAAAAGCAAAAAATTTCAGAATTGCACCTTGCAATGCGGAGAAATTACTGTTTGTGCATTTACAATATTCATTGATTTTTGCCATTGAAAAACGTCCAGAAATGATTGAAGCTACTGACTGAATGAAAGGAGCTGGCATCTCACTCTCTTTGAATCTTCTTTATCATGCTAAGAGGAGCAGGAAAAAGCAAAAAATTTCAGAATTGCACCTTGCAATGCGGAGAAATTACTGTTTGTGCATTTACAATATTCATTGATTTTTGCCATTGAAAAACATCATGTTATTCATATACCAGAAATGTTTGAAGCTACTGACTGAATGAAAGGAGCTGGCATCTCACTCTCTTTGAATCTTCTTTATCATGCTAAGAGGAGCAGGAAAAAGCAAAAAATTTCAGAATTGCACCTTGCAATGCGGAGAAATTACTGTTTGTGCATTTACAATATTCATTGATTTTTGCCATTGAAAAACGTCCAGAAATGATTGAAGCTACTGACTGAATGAAAGGAGCTGGCATCTCACTCTCTTTGAATCTTCTTTATCATGCTAAGAGGAGCAGGAAAAAGCAAAAAATTTCAGAATTGCACCTTGCAATGCGGAGAAATTACTGTTTGTGCATTTACAATATTCATTGATTTTTGCCATTGAAAAACATCATGTTATTCATATACCAGAAATGATTGAAGCTACTGACTGAATGAAAGGAGCTGGCATCTCGCTCTCTTTGAATCTTCTTTATCATGCTAAGAGGAGCAGGAAAAAGCAAAAAATTTCAGAATTGCACCTTGCAATGCGGAGAAATTACTGTTTGTGCATTTACAATATTCATTGATTTTTGCCATTGAAAAACGTCCAGAAATGATTGAAGCTACTGACTGAATGAAAGGAGCTGGCATCTCACTCTCTTTGAATCTTCTTTATCATGCTAAGAGGAGCAGGAAAAAGCAAAAAATTTCAGAATTGCACCTTGCAATGTGGAGAAATTACTGTTTGTGCATTTACAATATTCATTGATTTTTGCCATTGAAAAACATCATGTTATTCATATACCAGAAATGATTGTAGCTACTGACTGAATGAAAGGAGCTGGCATCTCACTCTCTTTGAATCTTCTTTATCATGCTAAGAGGAGCAGGAAAAAGCAAAAAAATTTCAGAATTGCACCTTGCAATGCGGAGAAATTACTGTTTGTGCATTTACAATATTCATTGATTTTTGCCATTGAAAAACGTCCAGAAATGATTGAAGCTACTGACTGAATGAAAGGAGCTGGCATCTCACTCTCTTTGAATCTTCTTTATCATGCTAAGAGGAGCAGGAAAAAGCAAAAAATTTCAGAATTGCACCTTGCAATGCGGAGAAATTACTGTTTGTGCTTTTACAATATTCATTGATTTTTGCCATTGAAAAACATCATGTTATTCATATACCAGAAATGTTTGAAGCTACTGACTGAATGAAAGGAGCTGGCATCTAACTCTCTTTGAATCTTCTTTATCATGCTAAGAGGAGCAGGAAAAAGCAAAAAATTTCAGAATTGCACCTTGCAATGCGGAGAAATTACTGTTTGTGCATTTACAATATTCATTAATTTTTGCCATTGAAAAACGTCCAGAAATGATTGAAGCTACTGACTGAATGAAAGGAGCTGGCATCTCACTCTCTTTGAATCTTCTTTATCATGCTAAGAGGAGCAGGAAAAAGCAAAAAATTTCAGAATTGCACCTTGCAATGCGGAGAAATTACTGTTTGTGCATTTACAATATTCATTGATTTTTGCCATTGAAAAACGTCCAGAAATGATTGAAGCTACTGACTGAATGAAAGGAGCTGGCATCTCACTCTCTTTGAATCTTCTTTATCATGCTAAGAGGAGCAGGAAAAAGCAAAAAATTTCAGAATTGCAACTTGCAATGCGGAGAAATTACTGTTTGTGCATTTACAATATTCATTGATTTTTGCCATTGAAAAACATCATGTTATTCATATACCAGAAATGATTGAAGCTACTGACTGAATGAAAGGAGCTGGCATCTCACTCTCTTTGAATCTTCTTTATCATGCTAAGAGGAGCAGGAAAAAGCAAAAAATTTCAGAATTGCACCTTGCAATGCGGAGAAATTACAGTTTGTGCATTTACAATATTCATTGATTTTTGCCATTGAAAAACGTCCAGAAATGATTGAAGCTACTGACTGAATGAAAGGAGCTGGCATCTCACTCTCTTTGAATCTTCTTTATCATGCTAAGAGGAGCAGGAAAAAGCAAAAAATTTCAGAATTGCACCTTGCAATGCGGAGAAATTACTGTTTGTGCATTTACAATATTCATTGATTTTTGCCATTGAAAAACGTCCAGAAATGATTGAAGCTACTGACTGAATGAAAGGAGCTGGCATCTCACTCTCTTTGAATCTTCTTTATCATGCTAAGAGGAGCAGGAAAAAGCAAAAAAATTCAGAATTGCAACTTGCAATGCGGAGAAATTACTGTTTGTGCATTTACAATATTCATTGATTTTTGCCATTGAAAAACATCATGTTATTCATATACCAGAAATGATTGAAGCTACTGACTGAATGAAAGGAGCTGGCATCTCACTCTCTTTGAATCTTCTTTATCATGCTAAGAGGAGCAGGAAAAAGCAAAAAATTTCAGAATTGCACCTTGCAATGCGGAGAAATTACAGTTTGTGCATTTACAATATTCATTGATTTTTGCCATTGAAAAACATGTTATTCATATACCAGAAATGTTTGAAGCTACTGACTGAATGAAAGGAGCTGGCACCTCACTCTCTTTGAATCTTTATCATGCTAAGAGGAGCGGGAAAAAGCAAAAAATTTCAGAATTGCACCTTGCAATGCGGAGAAATTACAGTTTGTGCATTTACAATATTCATTGATTTTTGCCATTGAAAAACGTCCAGAAATGATTGAAGGTACTGACTGAATGAAAGGAGCTGGCATCTCACTCTCTTTGAATCTTCTTTATCATGCTAAGAGGAGCAGGAAAAAGCAAAAAATTTCAGAATTGCACCTTGCAATGCGGAGAAATTACTGTTTGTGCATTTACAATATTCATTGATTTTTGCCATTGAAAAACATCATGTTATTCATATACCAGAAATGTTTGAAGCTACTGACTGAATGAAAGGAGCTGGCATCTCACTCTCTTTGAATCTTCTTTATCATGCTAAGAGGAGCAGGAAAAAGCAAAAAATTTCATAATTGCACCTTGCAATGCGGAGAAATTACTGTTTGTGCATTTACAATATTCATTGATTTTTGCCATTGAAAAACGTCCAGAAATGATTGAAGCTACTGACTGAATGAAAGGAGCTGGCATCTCACTCTCTTTGAATCATGTTTATCATGCTAAGAGGAGCAGGAAAAAGCAAAAAATTTCAGAATTGCACCTTGCAATGCGGAGAAATTACTGTTTGTGCATTTACAATATTCATTGATTTTTGCCATTGAAAAACGTCCAGAAATTATTGAAGCTACTGACTGAATGAAAGGAGCTGGCATCTCACTCTCTTTGAATCTTCTTTATCATGCTAAGAGGAGCAGGAAAAAGCAAAAAATTTCAGAATTGCACCTTGCAATGCGGAGAAATTACTGTTTGTGCATTTACAATATTCATTGATTTTTGCCATTGAAAAACATCATGTTATTCATATACCAGAAATGATTGAAGCTACTGACTGAATGAAAGGAGCTGGCATCTCACTCTCTTTGAATCTTCTTTATCATGCTAAGAGGAGCAGGAAAAAGTAAAAAATTTCAGAATTGCACTATGCAATGCGGAGAAATTACTGTTTGTGCATTTATAATATTCAATGATTTTTGCCATTGAAAAACATCCAGAAATGATTGAAGCTACTGACTGAACGAAAGGAGCTGGCATCTCACTCTCTTTGAATCTTCTTTATCATGCTAAGAGGAGCAGGAAAAAGCAAAAAATTTCAGAATTGCACCTTGCAATGCGGAGAAATTACTGTTTGTGCATTTACAATATTCATTGATTTTTGCCATTGAAAAACATCATGTTATTCATATACCAGAAATGTTTGAAGCTACTGACTGAATGAAAGGAGCTGGCATCTCACTCTCTTTGAATCTTCTTTATCATGCTAAGAGGAGCAGGAAAAAGCAAAAAATTTCAGAATTGCAACTTGCAATGCGGAGAAATTACTGTTTGTGCATTTACAATATTCATTGATTTTTGCCATTGAAAAACGTCCAGAAATGATTGAAGCTACTGACTGAATGAAAGGAGCTGGCATCTCACTCTCTTTGAATCTTCTTTATCATGCTAAGAGGAGCAGGTAAAAGCAAAAAATTTCAGAATTGCACCTTGCAATGCGGAGAAATTACTGTTTGTGCATTTACAATATTCATTGATTTTTGCCATTGAAAAACGTCCAGAAATGATTGAAGCTACTGACTGAATGAAAGGAGCTGGCATCTCACTCTCTTTGAATCTTGTTTATCATGCTAAGAGGAGCAGGAAAAAGCAAAAAATTTCAGAATTGCACCTTGCAATGCGGAGAAATTACTGTTTGTGCATTTGCAATATTCATTGATTTTTGCCATTGAAAAACGTCCAGAAATGATTGAAGCTACTGACTGAATGAAAGGAGCTGGCATCTCACTCTCTTTGAATCTTCTTTATCATGCTAAGAGGAGCAGGAAAAAGCAAAACATTTCAGAATTGCACCTTGCAATGCGGAGAAATTACTGTTTGTGCATTTACAATATTCATTGATTTTTGCCATTGAAAAACATCATGTTATTCATATACCAGAAATGATTGAAGCTACTGACTGAATGAAAGGAGCTGGCATCTCACTCTCTTTGAATCTTCTTTATCATGCTAAGAGGAGCAGGAAAAAGCAAAAAATTTCAGAATTGCACCTTGCAATGCGGAGAAATTACTGTTTGTGCATTTACAATATTCATTGATTTTTGCCATTGAAAAACATCATGTTATTCATATACCAGAAATGTTTGAAGCTACTGACTGAATGAAAGGAGCTGGCATCTCACTCTCTTTGAATCTTCTTTATCATGCTAAGAGGAGCAGGAAAAAGCAAAAAATTTCAGAATTGCACCTTGCAATGAGGAGAAATTACTGTTTGTGCATTTACAATATTCATTGATTTTTACCATTGAAAAACGTCCAGAAATGATTGAGGCTACTGACTGAACGAAAGGAGCTGGATTCTCACTCTCTTTGAATCTTCTTTAACATGCTAAGAGGAGCAGCAAAAAGCAAAAAATTTCAGAATTGCACCTTGCAATGCGGAGAAATTACTGTTTGTGCATTTACAATATTCATTGATTTTTGCCATTGAAAAACATCATGTTATTCATATACCAGAAATGTTTGAAGCTACTGACTGAATGAAAGGAGCTGGCATCTCACTCTCTTTGAATCTTCTTTATCATGCTAAGAGGAGCAGGAAAAAACAAAAAATTTCAGAATTGCACCTTGCAATGCGGAGAAATTACTGTTTGTGCATTTACAATATTCATTGATTTTTGCCATTGAAAAACATCATGTTATTCATATACCAGAAATGATTGAAGCTACTGACTGAATGAAAGGAGCTGGCATCTCACTCTCTTTGAATCTTCTTTATCATGCTAAGAGGAGCAGGAAAAAGTAAAAAATTTCAGAATTGCACCTTGCAATGCGGAGAAATTACTGTTTGTGCATTTACAATATTCATTGATTTTTGCCATTGAAAAACGTCCAGAAATGATTGAAGCTACTGACTGAATGAAAGGAGCTGGCATCTCACTCTCTTTGAACCATGTTTATCATGCTAAGAGGAGCAGGAAAAAGCAAAAAATTTCAGAATTGCACCTTGCAATGCGGAGAAATTACTGTTTGTGCATTTACAATATTCATTGATTTTTGCCATTGAAAAACGTCCAGAAATTATTGAAGCTACTGACTGAATGAAAGGAGCTGGCATCTCACTCTCTTTGAATCTTCTTTATCATGCTAAGAGGAGCAGGAAAAAGCAAAAAATTTCAGAATTGCACCTTGCAATGCGGAGAAATTACTGTTTGTGCATTTACAATATTCATTGATTTTTGCCATTGAAAAACATCATGTTATTCATATACCAGAAATGATTGAAGCTACTGACTGAATGAAAGGAGCTGGCATCTCACTCTCTTTGAATCTTCTTTATCATGCTAAGAGGAGCAGGAAAAAGTAAAAAATTTCAGAATTGCACTATGCAATGCGGAGAAATTACTGTTTGTGCATTTATAATATTCAATGATTTTTGCCATTGAAAAACGTCCAGAAATGATTGAAGCTACTGACTGAACGAAAGGAGCTGGCATCTCACTCTCTTTGAATCTTCTTTATCATGCTAAGAGGAGCAGGAAAAAGCAAAAAATTTCAGAATTGCACCTTGCAATGCGGAGAAATTACTGTTTGTGCATTTACAATATTCATTGATTTTTGCCATTGAAAAACATCATGTTATTCATATACCAGAAATGTTTGAAGCTACTGACTGAATGAAAGGAGCTGGCATCTCACTCTCTTTGAATCTTCTTTATCATGCTAAGAGGAGCAGGAAAAAGCAAAAAATTTCAGAATTGCAACTTGCAATGCGGAGAAATTACTGTTTGTGCATTTACAATATTCATTGATTTTTGCCATTGAAAAACGTCCAGAAATGATTGAAGCTACTGACTGAATGAAAGGAGCTGGCATCTCACTCTCTTTGAATCTTCTTTATCATGCTAAGAGGAGCAGGTAAAAGCAAAAAATTTCAGAATTGCACCTTGCAATGCGGAGAAATTACTGTTTGTGCATTTACAATATTCATTGATTTTTGCCATTGAAAAACGTCCAGAAATGATTGAAGCTACTGACTGAATGAAAGGAGCTGGCATCTCACTCTCTTTGAATCTTGTTTATCATGCTAAGAGGAGCAGGAAAAAGCAAAAAATTTCAGAATTGCACCTTGCAATGCGGAGAAATTACTGTTTGTGCATTTGCAATATTCATTGATTTTTGCCATTGAAAAACGTCCAGAAATGATTGAAGCTACTGACTGAATGAAAGGAGCTGGCATCTCACTCTCTTTGAATCTTCTTTATCATGCTAAGAGGAGCAGGAAAAAGCAAAACATTTCAGAATTGCACCTTGCAATGCGGAGAAATTACTGTTTGTGCATTTACAATATTCATTGATTTTTGCCATTGAAAAACATCATGTTATTCATATACCAGAAATGATTGAAGCTACTGACTGAATGAAAGGAGCTGGCATCTCACTCTCTTTGAATCTTCTTTATCATGCTAAGAGGAGCAGGAAAAAGCAAAATTTTTCAGAATTGCACCTTGCAATGCGGAGAAATTACTGTTTGTGCATTTACAATATTCATTGATTTTTGCCATTGAAAAACATCATGTTATTCATATACCAGAAATGTTTGAAGCTACTGACTGAATGAAAGGAGCTGGCATCTCACTCTCTTTGAATCTTCTTTATCATGCTAAGAGGAGCAGGAAAAAGCAAAAAATTTCAGAATTGCACCTTGCAATGCGGAGAAATTACTGTTTGTGCATTTACAATATTCATTGATTTTTACCATTGAAAAACGTCCAGAAATGATTGAGGCTACTGACTGAACGAAAGGAGCTGGCATCTCACTCTCTTTGAATCTTCTTTAACATGCTAAGAGGAGCAGCAAAAAGCAAAAAATTTCAGAATTGCACCTTGCAATCCGGAGAAATTACTGTTTGTGCATTTACAATATTCATTGATTTTTGCCATTGAAAAACATCATGTTATTCATATACCAGAAATGTTTGAAGCTACTGACTGAATGAAAGGAGCTGGCATCTCACTCTCTTTGAATCTTCTTTATCATGCTAAGAGGAGCAGGAAAAAACAAAAAATTTCAGAATTGCACCTTGCAATGCGGAGAAATTACTGTTTGTGCATTTACAATATTCATTGATTTTTGCCATTGAAAAACATCATGTTATTCATATACCAGAAATGATTGAAGCTACTGACTGAATGAAAGGAGCTGGCATCTCACTCTCTTTGAATCTTCTTTATCATGCTAAGAGGAGCAGGAAAAAGTAAAAAATTTCAGAATTGCACCTTGCAATGCGGAGAAATTACTGTTTGTGCATTTACAATATTCAATGATTTTTGCCATTGAAAAAAGTCCAGAAATGATTGAAGCTACTGACTCAATGAAAGGAGCTGGCATCTCACTCTCTTTGAATCTTCTTTATCATGCTAAGAGGAGCAGGAAAAAGCAAAAAATTTCAGAATTGCACCTTGCAATGCGGAGAAATTACTGTTTGTGCATTTACAATATTCATTGATTTTTGCCATTGAAAAACATCATGTTATTCATATACCAGAAATGTTTGAAGCTACTGACTGAATGAAAGGAGCTGGCATCTCACTCTCTTTGAATCTTCTTTATCATGCTAAGAGGAGCAGGAAAAAGCAAAAAATTTTAGAATTGCACCTTGCAATGCGGAGAAATTACTGTTTGTGCATTTACAATATTCATTGATTTTTGCCATTGAAAAACATCATGTTATTCATATACCAGAAATGTTTGAAGCTACTGACTGAATGAAAGGAGCTGGCATCTCACTCTCTTTGAATCTTCTTTATCATGCTAAGAGGAGCAGGAAAAAGCAAAAAATTTCAGAATTGCACCTTGCAATGCGGAGAAATTACTGTTTGTGCATTTACAATATTCATTGATTTTTGCCATTGAAAAACATGTTATTCATATACCAGAAATGTTTGAAGCTACTGACTGAATGAAAGGAGCTGGCATCTCACTCTCTTTGAATCTTCTTTATCATGCTAAGAGGAGCAGGAAAAAGCAAAAAATTTCAGAATTGCACCTTGCAATGCGGAGAAATTACAGTTTGTGCATTTACAATATTCATTGATTTTTGCCATTGAAAAACGTCCAGAAATGATTGAAGCTACTGACTGAATGAAAGGAGCTGAAATCTCACTCTCTTTGAATCTTCTTTATCATGCTAAGAGGAGCAGGAAAAAGCAAAAAATTTCAGAATTGCACCTTGCAATGCGGAGAAATTACTGTTTGTGCATTTACAATATTCATTGATTTTTGCCATTGAAAAACGTCCAGAAATGATTGAAGCTACTGACTGAATGAAAGGAGCTGGCATCTCACTCTCTTTGAATCTTCTTTATCATGCTAAGAGGAGCAGGAAAAAGCAAAAAATTTCAGAATTGCTCCTTGCAATGCGGAGAAATTACTGTTTGTGCATTTACAATATTCATTGATTTTTGCCATTGAAAAACATGTTATTCATATACCAGAAATGTTTGAAGCTACTGACTGAATGAAAGGAGCTGGCACCTCACTCTCTTTGAATCTTCTTTATCATGCTAAGAGGAGCAGGAAAAAGCAAAAAATTTCAGAATTGCACCTTGCAATGCGGAGAAATTACTGTTTGTGCATTTACAATATTCATTGATTTTTGCCATTGAAAAACGTCCAGAAATGATTGAAGCTACTGACTGAATGAAAGGAGCTGGCATCTCACTCTCTTTGAATCTTCTTTATCATGCTAAGAGGAGCAGGAAAAAGCAAAAAATTTCAGAATTGCACCTTGCAATGCGGAGAAATTACTGTTTGTGCATTTACAATATTCATTGATTTTTGCCATTGAAAAACGTTCAGAAATGATTGAAGCTACTGACTGAATGAAAGGAGCTGGCATCTCACTCTCTTTGAATCTTCTTTATCATGCTAAGAGGAGCAGGAAAAAGCAAAAAATTTCAGAATTGCGCCTTGCAATGCGGAGAAATTAGTGTTTGTGCATTTACAAAATTCATTGATTTTTGCCATTGAAAAACATCATGTTATTCATTTACCAGAAATGATTGAAGCTACTGACTGAATGAAAGGAGCTGGCATCTCACTCTCTTTGAAACTTCTTTATCATGCTAAGAGGAGCAGGAAAAAGCAAAAAATTTCAGAATTGCACCTTGCAATGCGGAGAAATTACTGTTTGTGCATTTACAATATTCATTGATTTTTGCCATTGAAAAACGTCCAGAAATGATTGAAGCTACTGACTGAATGAAAGGAGCTGGCATCTCACTCTCTTTGAATCTTCTTTATCATGCTAAGAGGAGCAGGAAAAAGCAAAAAATTTCAGAATTGCACCTTGCAATGCGGAGAAATTACTGTTTGTGCATTTACAATATTCATTGATTTTTACCATTGAAAAACGTCCAGAAATGATTGAAGCTACTGACTGAATGAAAGTAGCTGGCATCTCACTCTCTTTGAATCTTCTTTATCATGCTAAGAGGAGCAGGAAAAAGCAAAAAATTTCAGACTTGCACCTTGCAATGCGGAGAAATTACTGTTTGTGCATTTACAATATTCATTGATTTTTGCCATTGAAAAACATCATGTTATTCATATACCAGAAATGTTTGAAGCTACTGACTGAATGAAAGGAGCTGGCATCTCACTCTCTTTGAATCTTCTTTATCATGCTAAGAGGAGCAGGAAAAAGCAAAAAATTTCAGAATTGCACCTTGCAATGCGGAGAAATTACTGTTTGTGCATTTACAATATTCATTGATTTTTGCCATTGAAAAACGTCCAGAAATGATTGAAGCTACTGACTGAATGAAAGGAGCTGGCATCTCACTCTCTTTGAATCTTCTTTATCATGCTAAGAGGAGCAGGAAAAAGCAAAAAATTTCAGAATTGCACCTTACAATGCCGAGAAATTACAGTTTGTGCATTTACAATATTCATTGATTTTTGCCATTGAAAAACGTCCAGAAATGATTGAAGCTACTGACTGAATGAAAGGAGCTGGCATCTCACTCTCTTTGAATCTTCTTTATCATGCTAAGAGGAGCAGGAAAAAGCAAAAAATTTCAGAATTGCACCTTGCAATGCGGAGAAATTACTGTTTGTGCATTTACAATATTCATTGATTTTTGCCATTGAAAAACGTCCAGAAATGATTGAAGCTACTGACTGAATGAAAGGAGCTGGCATCTCACTCTCTTTGAATCTTCTTTATCATGCTAAGAGGAGCAGGAAAAAGCAAAAAATTTCAGAATTGCACCTTGCAATGCGGAGAAATTACTGTTTGTGCATTTACAATATTCATTGATTTTTGCCATTGAAAAACATCATGTTATTCATATACCAGAAATGTTTGAAGCTACTGACTGAATGAAAGGAGGTGGCATCTCACTCTCTTTGAATCTTCTTTATCATGCTAAGAGGAGCAGGAAAAAGCAAAAAATTTCAGAATTGCACCTTGCAATGCGGAGAAATTACTGTTTGTGCAATTACAATATTCATTGATTTTTGCCATTGAAAAACGTCCAGAAATGATTGAAGCTACTGACTGAATGAAAGGAGCTGGCATCTCACTCTCTATGAATCTTCTTTATCATGCTAAGAGGAGCAGGAAAAGCAAAAAATTTCAGAATTGCACCTTGCAATGCGAAGAAATTACAGTTTGTGCATTTACAATATTCATTGACTTTTGCCATTGAAAAACATCCAGAAATGATTGAAGCTACTGACTGAATGAAAGGAGCTGGCATCTCACTCTCTTTGAATCTTCTTTATCATGCTAAGAGGAGCAGGAAAAAGCAAAAAATTTCAGAATTGCACCTTGCAATGCGGAGAAATTACTGTTTGTGCATTTACAATATTCATTGATTTTTGCCATTGAAAAACGTCCAGAAATGATTGAAGCTACTGACTGAATGAAAGGAGCTGGCATCTCACTCTCTTTGAATCTTCTTTATCATGCTAAGAGGAGCAGGAAAAAGCAAAAAATTTCAGAATTGCGCCTTGCAATGCGGAGAAATTACTGTTTGTGCATTTACAAAATTCATTGATTTTTGCCATTGAAAAACATCATGTTATTCATTTACCAGAAATGATTGAAGCTACTGACTGAATGAAAGGAGCTGGCATCTCACTCTCTTTGAATCTTCTTTATCATGCTAAGAGGAGCAGGAAAAAGCAAAACATTTCAGAATTGCACCTTGCAATGCGAAGAAATTACTGTTTGTGCATTTACAATATTCATTGATTTTTGCCATTGAAAAACGTCCAGAAATGATTGAAGCTACTGACTGAATGAAAGGAGCTGGCATCTCACTCTCTTTGAATCTTCTTTATCATGCTAAGAGGAGCAGGAAAAAGCAAAAAATTTCAGAATTGCACCTTGCAATGCGGAGAAATTACTGTTTGTGCATTTACAATATTCATTGATTTTTACCATTGAAAAACGTCCAGAAATGATTGAAGCTACTGACTGAATGAAAGTAGCTGGCATCTCACTCTCTTTGAATCTTCTTTATCATGCTAAGAGGAGCAGGAAAAAGCAAAAAATTTCAGACTTGCACCTTGCAATGCGGAGAAATTACTGTTTGTGCATTTACAATATTCATTGATTTTTGCCATTGAAAAACATCATGTTATTCATATACCAGAAATGTTTGAAGCTACTGACTGAATGAAAGGAGCTGGCATCTCACTCTCTTTGAATCTTCTTTATCATGCTAAGAGGAGCAGGAAAAAGCAAAAAATTTCAGAATTGCACCTTGCAATGCGGAGAAATTACTGTTTGTGCATTTACAATATTCATTGATTTTTGCCATTGAAAAACGTCCAGAAATGATTGAAGCTACTGACTGAATGAAAGGAGCTGGCATCTCACTCTCTTTGAATATTCTTTATCATGCTAAGAGGAGCAGGAAAAAGCAAAAAATTTCAGAATTGCACCTTACAATGCGGAGAAATTACAGTTTGTGCATTTACAATATTCATTGATTTTTGCCATTGAAAAACGTCCAGAAATGATTGAAGCTACTGACTGAATGAAAGGAGCTGGCATCTCACTCTCTTTGAATCTTCTTTATCAAGTTAAGAGGAGCAGGAAAAAGCAAAAAATTTCAGAATTGCACCTTGCAATGCGGAGAAATTACTGTTTGTGCATTTACAATATTCATTGATTTTTGCCATTGAAAAACATGTTATTCATATACCAGAAATGTTTGAAGCTACTGACTGAATGAAAGGAGCTGGAACCTCACTCTCTTTGAATCTTCTTTATCATGCTAAGAGGAGCAGGAAAAAGCAAAAAATTTCAGAATTGCACCTTGCAATGCGGAGAAATTACTGTTTGTACATTTACAATATTCATTGATTTTTGCCATTGAAAAACGTCCAGAAATGATTGAAGCTACTGACTGAATGAAAGGAGCTGGCATCTCACTCACTTTGAATCTTCTTTATCATGCTAAGAGGAGCAGGAAAAAGCAAAAAATTTCAGAATTGCACCTTGCAATGCGGAGAAATTACTGTTTGTGCATTTACAATATTCATTGATTTTTGCCATTGAAAAACGTCCAGAAATGATTGAAGCTACTGACTGAATGAAAGGAGCTGGCATCTCACTCTCTTTGAATCTTCTTTATCATGCTAAGAGGAGCAGGAAAAAGCAAACAATTTCAGAATTGCGCCTTGCAATGCGGAGAAATTACTGTTTGTGCATTTACAAAATTCATTGATTTTTGCCATTGAAAAACATCATGTTATTCATTTACCAGAAATGATTGAAGCTACTGACTGAATGAAAGGAGCTGGCATCTCACTCTCTTTGAATCTTCTTTATCATGCTAAGAGGAGCAGGAAAAAGCAAAAAATTTCAGAATTGCACCTTGCAATGCGGAGAAATTACTGTTTGTGCATTTACAATATTCATTGATTTTTGCCATTGAAAAACGTCCAGAAATGATTGAAGCTACTGACTGAATGAAAGGAGCTGGCATCTCACTCTCTTTGAATCTTCTTTATCATGCTAAGAGGAGCGGGAAAAGCAAAAAATTTCAGAATTGCACCTTGCAATGCGAAGAAATTACAGTTTGTGCATTTACAATATTCATTGACTTTTGCCATTGAAAAACATCCAGAAATGATTGAAGCTACTGACTGAATGAAAGGAGCTGGCATCTCACTCTCTTTGAATCTTCTTTATCATGCTAAGAGGAGCAGGAAAAAGCAAAAAATTTCAGAATTGCACCTTGCAATGCGGAGAAATTACTGTTTGTGCATTTACAATATTCATTGATTTTTGCCATTGAAAAACGTCCAGAAATGATTGAAGCTACTGACTGAATGAAAGGAGCTGGCATCTCACTCTCTTTGAATCTTCTTTATCATGCTAAGAGGAGCAGGAAAAAGCAAAAAATTTCAGAATTGCGCCTTGCAATGCGGAGAAATTACTGTTTGTGCATTTACAAAATTCATTGATTTTTGCCATTGAAAAACATCATGTTATTCATTTACCAGAAATGATTGAAGCTACTGACTGAATGAAAGGAGCTGGCATCTCACTCTCTTTGAATCTTCTTTATCATGCTAAGAGGAGCAGGAAAAAGCAAAACATTTCAGAATTGCACCTTGCAATGCGAAGAAATTACTGTTTGTGCATTTACAATATTCATTGATTTTTGCCATTGAAAAACGTCCAGAAATGATTGAAGCTACTGACTGAATGAAAGGAGCTGGCATCTCACTCTCTTTGAATCTTCTTTATCATGCTAAGAGGAGCAGGAAAAAGCAAAAAATTTCAGAATTGCACCTTGCAATGCGGAGAAATTACTGTTTGTGCATTTACAATATTCATTGATTTTTACCATTGAAAAACGTCCAGAAATGATTGAAGCTACTGACTGAATGAAAGTAGCTGGCATCTCACTCTCTTTGAATCTTCTTTATCATGCTAAGAGGAGCAGGAAAAAGCAAAAAATTTCAGACTTGCACCTTGCAATGCGGAGAAATTACTGTTTGTGCATTTACAATATTCATTGATTTTTGCCATTGAAAAACATCATGTTATTCATATACCAGAAATGTTTGAAGCTACTGACTGAATGAAAGGAGCTGGCATCTCACTCTCTTTGAATCTTCTTTATCATGCTAAGAGGAGCAGGAAAAAGCAAAAAATTTCAGAATTGCACCTTGCAATGCGGAGAAATTACTGTTTGTGCATTTACAATATTCATTGATTTTTGCCATTGAAAAACGTCCAGAAATGATTGAAGCTACTGACTGAATGAAAGGAGCTGGCATCTCACTCTCTTTGAATATTCTTTATCATGCTAAGAGGAGCAGGAAAAAGCAAAAAATTTCAGAATTGCACCTTACAATGCGGAGAAATTACAGTTTGTGCATTTACAATATTCATTGATTTTTGCCATTGAAAAACGTCCAGAAATGATTGAAGCTACTGACTGAATGAAAGGAGCTGGCATCTCACTCTCTTTGAATCTTCTTTATCAAGTTAAGAGGAGCAGGAAAAAGCAAAAAATTTCAGAATTGCACCTTGCAATGCGGAGAAATTACTGTTTGTGCATTTACAATATTCATTGATTTTTGCCATTGAAAAACATGTTATTCATATACCAGAAATGTTTGAAGCTACTGACTGAATGAAAGGAGCTGGAACCTCACTCTCTTTGAATCTTCTTTATCATGCTAAGAGGAGCAGGAAAAAGCAAAAAATTTCAGAATTGCACCTTGCAATGCGGAGAAATTACTGTTTGTACATTTACAATATTCATTGATTTTTGCCATTGAAAAACGTCCAGAAATGATTGAAGCTACTGACTGAATGAAAGGAGCTGGCATCTCACTCACTTTGAATCTTCTTTATCATGCTAAGAGGAGCAGGAAAAAGCAAAAAATTTCAGAATTGCACCTTGCAATGCGGAGAAATTACTGTTTGTGCATTTACAATATTCATTGATTTTTGCCATTGAAAAACGTCCAGAAATGATTGAAGCTACTGACTGAATGAAAGGAGCTGGCATCTCACTCTCTTTGAATCTTCTTTATCATGCTAAGAGGAGCAGGAAAAAGCAAACAATTTCAGAATTGCGCCTTGCAATGCGGAGAAATTACTGTTTGTGCATTTACAAAATTCATTGATTTTTGCCATTGAAAAACATCATGTTATTCATTTACCAGAAATGATTGAAGCTACTGACTGAATGAAAGGAGCTGGCATCTCACTCTCTTTGAATCTTCTTTATCATGCTAAGAGGAGCAGGAAAAAGCAAAAAATTTCAGAATTGCACCTTGCAATGCGGAGAAATTACTGTTTGTGCATTTACAATATTCATTGATTTTTGCCATTGAAAAACGTCCAGAAATGATTGAAGCTACTGACTGAATGAAAGGAGCTGGCATCTCACTCTCTTTGAATCTTCTTTATCATGCTAAGAGGAGCGGGAAAAAGCAAAAAATTTCAGAATTGCACCTTGCAATGCGGAGAAATTACTGTTTGTGCATTTACAATATTCATTGATTTTTACCATTGAAAAACGTCCAGAAATGATTGAAGCTACTGACTGAATGAAAGTAGCTGGCATCTCACTCTCTTTGAATCTTCTTTATCATGCTAAGAGGAGCAGGAAAAAGCAAAAAATTTCAGACTTGCACCTTGCAATGCGGAGAAATTACTGTTTGTGCATTTACAATATTCATTGATTTTTGCCATTGAAAAACATCATGTTATTCATATACCAGAAATGTTTGAAGCTACTGACTGAATGAAAGGAGCTGGCATCTCACTCTCTTTGAATCTTCTTTATCATGCTAAGAGGAGCAGGAAAAAGCAAAAAATTTCAGAATTGCACCTTGCAATGCGGAGAAATTACTGTTTGTGCATTTACAATATTCATTGATTTTTGCCATTGAAAAACATCATGTTATTCATATACCAGAAATGTTTGAAGCTACTGACTGAATGAAAGGAGCTGGCATCTCACTCTCTTTGAATCTTCTTTATCATGCTAAGAGGAGCAGGAAAAAGCAAAAAATTTCAGAATTGCACCTTACAATGCGGAGAAATTACAGTTTGTGCATTTACAATATTCATTGATTTTTGCCATTGAAAAACGTCCAGAAATGATTGAAGCTACTGACTGAATGAAAGGAGCTGGCATCTCACTCTCTTTGAATCTTCTTTATCATGCTAAGTGGAGCAGGAAAAAGCAAAAAATTTCAGAATTGCACCTTGCAATGCGGAGAAATTACTGTTTGTGCATTTACAATATTCATTGATTTTTGCCATTGAAAAACGTCCAGAAATGATTGAAGCTACTGACTGAATGAAAGGAGCTGGCATCTCACTCTCTTTGAATTTTCTTTATCATGCTAAGAGGAGCAGGAAAAAGCAAAAAATTTCAGAATTGCACCTTGCAATGCGGAGAAATTACTGTTTGTGCATTTACAATATTCATTGATTTTTGCCATTGAAAAACATGTTATTCATATACCAGAAATGTTTGAAGCTACTGACTGAATGAAAGGAGCTGGCACCTCACTCTCTTTGAATCTTCTTTATCATGCTAAGAGGAGCAGGATAAAGCAAAAAATTTCAGAATTGCACCTTGCAATGCGGAGAAATTACTGTTTGTGCATTTACAATATTCATTGATTTTTGCCATTGAAAAACGTCCAGAAATGATTGAAGCTACTGACTGAATGAATGGAGCTGGCATCTCACTCTCTTTGAATCTTCTTTATCATGCTAAGAGGAGCTGGAAAAAGCAAAAAATTTCAGAATTGCACCTTGCAATGCGGAGAAATTACTGTTTGTGCATTTACAATATTCATTAATTTTTGCCATTGAAAAACATCATGTTATTCATATACCAGAAATGTTTGAAGCTACTGACTGAATGAAAGGAGCTGGCATCTCACTCTCTTTGAATCTTCTTTATCATGCTAAGAGGAGCAGGAAAAAGCAAAAAATTTCAGAATTGCACCTTGCAATGCGGAGAAATTACTGTTTGTGCATTTACAATATTCATTGATTTTTGCCATTGAAAAACGTCCAGAAATGATTGAAGCTACTGACTGAATGAAAGGAGCTGGCATCTCACTCTCTTTGAATCTTCTTTATCATGCTAAGAGGAGCAGGAAAAAGCAAAAAATTTCAGAATTGCGCCTTGCAATGCGGAGAAATTACTGTTTGTGCATTTACAAAATTCATTGATTTTTGCCATTGAAAAACATCATGTTATTCATTTACCAGAAATGATTGAAGCTACTGACTGAATGAAAGGAGCTGGCATCTCACTCTCTTTGAATCTTCTTTATCATGCTAAGAGGAGCAGGAAAAAGCAAAACATTTCAGAATTGCACCTTGCAATGCGAAGAAATTACTGTTTGTGCATTTACAATATTCATTGATTTTTGCCATTGAAAAACGTCCAGAAATGATTGAAGCTACTGACTGAATGAAAGGAGCTGGCATCTCACTCTCTTTGAATCTTCTTTATCATGCTAAGAGGAGCAGGAAAAAGCAAAAAATTTCAGAATTGCACCTTGCAATGCGGAGAAATTACTGTTTGTGCATTTACAATATTCATTGATTTTTACCATTGAAAAACGTCCAGAAATGATTGAAGCTACTGACTGAATGAAAGTAGCTGGCATCTCACTCTCTTTGAATCTTCTTTATCATGCTAAGAGGAGCAGGAAAAAGCAAAAAATTTCAGACTTGCACCTTGCAATGCGGAGAAATTACTGTTTGTGCATTTACAATATTCATTGATTTTTGCCATTGAAAAACATCATGTTATTCATATACCAGAAATGTTTGAAGCTACTGACTGAATGAAAGGAGCTGGCATCTCACTCTCTTTGAATCTTCTTTATCATGCTAAGAGGAGCAGGAAAAAGCAAAAAATTTCAGAATTGCACCTTGCAATGCGGAGAAATTACTGTTTGTGCATTTACAATATTCATTGATTTTTGCCATTGAAAAACGTCCAGAAATGATTGAAGCTACTGACTGAATGAAAGGAGCTGGCATCTCACTCTCTTTGAATATTCTTTATCATGCTAAGAGGAGCAGGAAAAAGCAAAAAATTTCAGAATTGCACCTTACAATGCGGAGAAATTACAGTTTGTGCATTTACAATATTCATTGATTTTTGCCATTGAAAAACGTCCAGAAATGATTGAAGCTACTGACTGAATGAAAGGAGCTGGCATCTCACTCTCTTTGAATCTTCTTTATCAAGTTAAGAGGAGCAGGAAAAAGCAAAAAATTTCAGAATTGCACCTTGCAATGCGGAGAAATTACTGTTTGTGCATTTACAATATTCATTGATTTTTGCCATTGAAAAACATGTTATTCATATACCAGAAATGTTTGAAGCTACTGACTGAATGAAAGGAGCTGGAACCTCACTCTCTTTGAATCTTCTTTATCATGCTAAGAGGAGCAGGAAAAAGCAAAAAATTTCAGAATTGCACCTTGCAATGCGGAGAAATTACTGTTTGTACATTTACAATATTCATTGATTTTTGCCATTGAAAAACGTCCAGAAATGATTGAAGCTACTGACTGAATGAAAGGAGCTGGCATCTCACTCACTTTGAATCTTCTTTATCATGCTAAGAGGAGCAGGAAAAAGCAAAAAATTTCAGAATTGCACCTTGCAATGCGGAGAAATTACTGTTTGTGCATTTACAATATTCATTGATTTTTGCCATTGAAAAACGTCCAGAAATGATTGAAGCTACTGACTGAATGAAAGGAGCTGGCATCTCACTCTCTTTGAATCTTCTTTATCATGCTAAGAGGAGCAGGAAAAAGCAAACAATTTCAGAATTGCGCCTTGCAATGCGGAGAAATTACTGTTTGTGCATTTACAAAATTCATTGATTTTTGCCATTGAAAAACATCATGTTATTCATTTACCAGAAATGATTGAAGCTACTGACTGAATGAAAGGAGCTGGCATCTCACTCTCTTTCAATCTTCTTTATCATGCTAAGAGGAGCAGGAAAAAGCAAAAAATTTCAGAATTGCACCTTGCAATGCGGAGAAATTACTGTTTGTGCATTTACAATATTCATTGATTTTTGCCATTGAAAAACGTCCAGAAATGATTGAAGCTACTGACTGAATGAAAGGAGCTGGCATCTCACTCTCTTTGAATCTTCTTTATCATGCTAAGAGGAGCGGGAAAAAGCAAAAAATTTCAGAATTGCACCTTGCAATGCGGAGAAATTACTGTTTGTGCATTTACAATATTCATTGATTTTTACCATTGAAAAACGTCCAGAAATGATTGAAGCTACTGACTGAATGAAAGTAGCTGGCATCTCACTCTCTTTGAATCTTCTTTATCATGCTAAGAGGAGCAGGAAAAAGCAAAAAATTTCAGACTTGCACCTTGCAATGCGGAGAAATTACTGTTTGTGCATTTACAATATTCATTGATTTTTGCCATTGAAAAACATCATGTTATTCATATACCAGAAATGTTTGAAGCTACTGACTGAATGAAAGGAGCTGGCATCTCACTCTCTTTGAATCTTCTTTATCATGCTAAGAGGAGCAGGAAAAAGCAAAAAATTTCAGAATTGCACCTTGCAATGCGGAGAAATTACTGTTTGTGCATTTACAATATTCATTGATTTTTGCCATTGAAAAACATCATGTTATTCATATACCAGAAATGTTTGAAGCTACTGACTGAATGAAAGGAGCTGGCATCTCACTCTCTTTGAATCTTCTTTATCATGCTAAGAGGAGCAGGAAAAAGCAAAAAATTTCAGAATTGCACCTTACAATGCGGAGAAATTACAGTTTGTGCATTTACAATATTCATTGATTTTTGCCATTGAAAAACGTCCAGAAATGATTGAAGCTACTGACTGAATGAAAGGAGCTGGCATCTCACTCTCTTTGAATCTTCTTTATCATGCTAAGTGGAGCAGGAAAAAGCAAAAAATTTCAGAATTGCACCTTGCAATGCGGAGAAATTACTGTTTGTGCATTTACAATATTCATTGATTTTTGCCATTGAAAAACGTCCAGAAATGATTGAAGCTACTGACTGAATGAAAGGAGCTGGCATCTCACTCTCTTTGAATTTTCTTTATCATGCTAAGAGGAGCAGGAAAAAGCAAAAAATTTCAGAATTGCACCTTGCAATGCGGAGAAATTACTGTTTGTGCATTTACAATATTCATTGATTTTTGCCATTGAAAAACATGTTATTCATATACCAGAAATGTTTGAAGCTACTGACTGAATGAAAGGAGCTGGCACCTCACTCTCTTTGAATCTTCTTTATCATGCTAAGAGGAGCAGGATAAAGCAAAAAATTTCAGAATTGCACCTTGCAATGCGGAGAAATTACTGTTTGTGCATTTACAATATTCATTGATTTTTGCCATTGAAAAACGTCCAGAAATGATTGAAGCTACTGACTGAATGAATGGAGCTGGCATCTCACTCTCTTTGAATCTTCTTTATCATGCTAAGAGGAGCTGGAAAAAGCAAAAAATTTCAGAATTGCACCTTGCAATGCGGAGAAATTACTGTTTGTGCATTTACAATATTCATTAATTTTTGCCATTGAAAAACATCATGTTATTCATATACCAGAAATGTTTGAAGCTACTGACTGAATGAAAGGAGCTGGCATCTCACTCTCTTTGAATCTTCTTTATCATGCTAAGAGGAGCAGGAAAAAGCAAAAAATTTCAGAATTGCACCTTGCAATGCGGAGAAATTACTGTTTGTGCATTTACAATATTCATTGATTTTTGCCATTGAAAAACGTCCAGAAATGATTGAAGCTACTGACTGAATGAAAGGAGCTGGCATCTCACTCTCTTTGAATCTTTTTTATCATGCTAAGAGGAGCAGGAAAAAGCAAAAAATTTCAGAATTGCATCTTGCAATGCGGAGAAATTACTGTTTGTGCATTTACAATATTCATTGATTTTTGTCATTGAAAAACGTCCAGAAATGATTGAAGCTACTGACTGAATGAAAGGAGCTGGCATCTCACTCTCTTTGAATCTTCTTTATCATGCTAAGAGGAGCAGGAAAAAGCAAACAATTTCAGAATTGCGCCTTGCAATGCGGAGAAATTACTGTTTGTGCATTTACAAAATTCATTGATTTTTGCCATTGAAAAACATCATGTTATTCATTTACCAGAAATGATTGAAGCTACTGACTGAATGAAAGGAGCTGGCATCTCACTCTCTTTGAATCTTCTTTATCATGCTAAGAGGAGCAGGAAAAAGCAAAAAATTTCAGAATTGCACCTTGCAATGCGGAGAAATTACTGTTTGTGCATTTACAATATTCATTGATTTTTACCATTGAAAAACGTCCAGAAATGATTGAAGCTACTGACTGAATGAAAGTAGCTGGCATCTCACTCTCTTTGAATCTTCTTTATCATGCTAAGAGGAGCAGGAAAAAGCAAAAAATTTCAGACTTGCACCTTGCAATGCGGAGAAATTACTGTTTGTGCATTTACAATATTCATTGATTTTTGCCATTGAAAAACATCATGTTATTCATATACCAGAAATGTTTGAAGCTACTGACTGAATGAAAGGAGCTGGCATCTCACTCTCTTTGAATCTTCTTTATCATGCTAAGAGGAGCAGGAAAAAGCAAAAAATTTCAGAATTGCACCATGCAATGCGGAGAAATTACTGTTTGTGCATTTACAATATTCATTGATTTTTGCCATTGAAAAACGTCCAGAAATGATTGAAGCTACTGACTGAATGAAAGGAGCTGGCATCTCACTCTCTTTGAATCTTCTTTATCATGCTAAGAGGAGCAGGAAAAAGCAAAAAATTTCAGAATTGCACCTTGCAATGCGGAGAAATTACAGTTTGTGCATTTACAATATTCATTGATTTTTGCCATTGAAAAACGTCCAGAAATGATTGAAGCTACTGACTGAATGAAAGGAGCTGGCATCTCACTCTCTTTGAATCTTCTTTATCATGCTAAGAGGAGCAGGAAAAAGCAAAAAATTTCAGAATTGCTCCTTGCAATGCGGAGAAATTACTGTTTGTGCATTTACAATATTCATTGATTTTTGCCATTGAAAAACATGTTATTCATATACCAGAAATGTTTGAAGCTACTGACTGAATGAAAGGAGCTGGCACCTCACTCTCTTTGAATCTTCTTTATCATGCTAAGAGGAGCAGGAAAAAGCTAAAAATTTCAGAATTGCACCTTGCAATGCGGAGAAATTACTGTTTGTGCATTTACAATATTCATTGATTTTTGCCATTGAAAAACGTCCAGAAATGATTGAAGCTACTGACTGAATGAAAGGAGCTGGCATCTCACTCTCTTTGAATCTTCTTTATCATGCTAAGAGGAGCAGGAAAATGCAAGAAATTTCAGAATTGCACGTTGCAATGCGGAGAAATTACTGTTTGTGCATTTACAATATTCATTGATTTTTACCATTGAAAAACGTCCAGAAATGATTGAAGCTACTGACTGAATGAAAGTAGCTGGCATCTCACTCTCTTTGAATCTTCTTTATCATGCTAAGAGGAGCAGGAAAAAGCAAAAAATTTCAGACTTGCACCTTGCAATGCGGAGAAATTACTGTTTGTGCATTTACAATATTCATTGATTTTTGCCATTGAAAAACATCATGTTATTCATATACCAGAAATGTTTGAAGCTACTGACTGAATGAAAGGAGCTGGCATCTCACTCTTTTTGAATCTTCTTTATCATGCTAAGAGGAGCAGGAAAAAGC
Organism: Phyllobates terribilis; assembly: GCF_046119375.1. Lineage (NCBI taxonomy): Eukaryota > Metazoa > Chordata > Amphibia > Anura > Dendrobatidae > Phyllobates > Phyllobates terribilis. The sequence goes on from NW_027364310.1 coordinate 196,116, forward strand.
AAAAAATTTCAGAATTGCACCTTGCAATGCGGAGAAATTACTGTTTGTGCATTTACAATATTCATTGATTTTTGCCATTGAAAAACATCATGTTATTCATATACCAGAAATGTTTGAAGCTACTGACTGAATGAAAGGAGCTGGCATCTCACTCTCTTTGAATCTTCTTTATCATGCTAAGAGGAGCAGGAAAAAGCAAAAAATTTCAGAATTGCACCTTACAATGCGGAGAAATTACAGTTTGTGCATTTACAATATTCATTGATTTTTGCCATTGAAAAACGTCCAGAAATGATTGAAGCTACTGACTGAATGAAAGGAGCTGGCATCTCACTCTCTTTGAATCTTCTTTATCATGCTAAGTGGAGCAGGAAAAAGCAAAAAATTTCAGAATTGCACCTTGCAATGCGGAGAAATTACTGTTTGTGCATTTACAATATTCATTGATTTTTGCCATTGAAAAACGTCCAGAAATGATTGAAGCTACTGACTGAATGAAAGGAGCTGGCATCTCACTCTCTTTGAATTTTCTTTATCATGCTAAGAGGAGCAGGAAAAAGCAAAAAATTTCAGAATTGCACCTTGCAATGCGGAGAAATTACTGTTTGTGCATTTACAATATTCATTGATTTTTGCCATTGAAAAACATGTTATTCATATACCAGAAATGTTTGAAGCTACTGACTGAATGAAAGGAGCTGGCACCTCACTCTCTTTGAATCTTCTTTATCATGCTAAGAGGAGCAGGATAAAGCAAAAAATTTCAGAATTGCACCTTGCAATGCGGAGAAATTACTGTTTGTGCATTTACAATATTCATTGATTTTTGCCATTGAAAAACGTCCAGAAATGATTGAAGCTACTGACTGAATGAAAGGAGCTGGCATCTCACTCTCTTTGAATCTTCTTTATCATGCTAAGAGGAGCTGGAAAAAGCAAAAAATTTCAGAATTGCACCTTGCAATGCGGAGAAATTACTGTTTGTGCATTTACAATATTCATTAATTTTTGCCATTGAAAAACATCATGTTATTCATATACCAGAAATGTTTGAAGCTACTGACTGAATGAAAGGAGCTGGCATCTCACTCTCTTTGAATCTTCTTTATGATGCTAAGAGGAGCAGGAAAAAGCAAAAAATTTCAGAATTGCACCTTGCAATGCGGAGAAATTACTGTTTGTGCATTTACAATATTCATTGATTTTTGCCATTGAAAAACGTCCAGAAATGATTGAAGCTACTGACTGAATGAAAGGAGCTGGCATCTCACTCTCTTTGAATCTTTTTTATCATGCTAAGAGGAGCAGGAAAAAGCAAAAAATTTCAGAATTGCATCTTGCAATGCGGAGAAATTACTGTTTGTGCATTTACAATATTCATTGATTTTTGTCATTGAAAAACGTCCAGAAATGATTGAAGCTACTGACTGAATGAAAGGAGCTGGCATCTCACTCTCTTTGAATCTTCTTTATCATGCTAAGAGGAGCAGGAAAAAGCAAACAATTTCAGAATTGCGCCTTGCAATGCGGAGAAATTACTGTTTGTGCATTTACAAAATTCATTGATTTTTGCCATTGAAAAACATCATGTTATTCATTTACCAGAAATGATTGAAGCTACTGACTGAATGAAAGGAGCTGGCATCTCACTCTCTTTGAATCTTCTTTATCATGCTAAGAGGAGCAGGAAAAAGCAAAAAATTTCAGAATTGCACCTTGCAATGCGGAGAAATTACTGTTTGTGCATTTACAATATTCATTGATTTTTACCATTGAAAAACGTCCAGAAATGATTGAAGCTACTGACTGAATGAAAGTAGCTGGCATCTCACTCTCTTTGAATCTTCTTTATCATGCTAAGAGGAGCAGGAAAAAGCAAAAAATTTCAGACTTGCACCTTGCAATGCGGAGAAATTACTGTTTGTGCATTTACAATATTCATTGATTTTTGCCATTGAAAAACATCATGTTATTCATATACCAGAAATGTTTGAAGCTACTGACTGAATGAAAGGAGCTGGCATCTCACTCTCTTTGAATCTTCTTTATCATGCTAAGAGGAGCAGGAAAAAGCAAAAAATTTCAGAATTGCACCTTGCAATGCGGAGAAATTACTGTTTGTGCATTTACAATATTCATTGATTTTTGCCATTGAAAAACGTCCAGAAATGATTGAAGCTACTGACTGAATGAAAGGAGCTGGCATCTCACTCTCTTTGAATCTTCTTTATCATGCTAAGAGGAGCAGGAAAAAGCAAAAAATTTCAGAATTGCACCTTGCAATGCGGAGAAATTACAGTTTGTGCATTTACAATATTCATTGATTTTTGCCATTGAAAAACGTCCAGAAATGATTGAAGCTACTGACTGAATGAAAGGAGCTGGCATCTCACTCTCTTTGAATCTTCTTTATCATGCTAAGAGGAGCAGGAAAAAGCAAAAAATTTCAGAATTGCTCCTTGCAATGCGGAGAAATTACTGTTTGTGCATTTACAATATTCATTGATTTTTGCCATTGAAAAACATGTTATTCATATACCAGAAATGTTTGAAGCTACTGACTGAATGAAAGGAGCTGGCACCTCACTCTCTTTGAATCTTCTTTATCATGCTAAGAGGAGCAGGAAAAAGCTAAAAATTTCAGAATTGCACCTTGCAATGCGGAGAAATTACTGTTTGTGCATTTACAATATTCATTGATTTTTGCCATTGAAAAACGTCCAGAAATGATTGAAGCTACTGACTGAATGAAAGGAGCTGGCATCTCACTCTCTTTGAATCTTCTTTATCATGCTAAGAGGAGCAGGAAAATGCAAGAAATTTCAGAATTGCACGTTGCAATGCGGAGAAATTACTGTTTGTGCATTTATAATATTCATTGATTTTTGCCATTGAAAAACATCCAGAAATGATTGAAGCTACTGACTGAATGAAAGGAGCTGGCATCTCACTCTCTTTGAATCTTCTTTATCATGCTAAGAGGAGCAGGAAAAAGCAAAAAATTTCAGAATTGCACCTTGCAATGCGGAGAAATTACTGTTTGTGCATTTACAATATTCATTGATTTTTGCCATTGAAAAACATCATGTTATTCATATACCAGAAATGATTGAAGCTACTGACTGAATGAAAGGAGCTGGCATCTCACTCTCTTTGAATCTTCTTTATCATGCTAAGAGGAGCAGGAAAAAGCAAAAAATTTCAGAATTGCACCTTGCAATGCGGAGAAATTACTGTTTGTGCATTTACAATATTCATTGATTTTTGCATTGAAAAACGTCCAGAAATGACTGAAGCTACTGACTGAATGAAAGGAGCTGGCATCTCACTCTCTTTGAATCTTCTTTATCATGCTAAGAGGAGCAGGAAAAAGCAAAAAATTTCAGAATTGCATCTTGCAATGCGGAGAAATTACTGTTTGTGCATTTACAATATTCATTGATTTTTGCCATTGAAAAACGTCCAGAAATGATTGAAGCTACTGACTGAATGAAAGGAGCTGGCATCTCACTCTCTTTGAATCTTCTTTATCATGCTAAGAGGAGCAGGAAAAAGCAAAAAATTTCAGAATTGCACCTTGCAATGCGGAGAAATTACTGTTTGTGCATTTACAATATTCATTGATTTTTGCCATTGAAAAACATCATGTTATTCATATACCAGAAATGATTGAAGCTACTGACTGAATGAAAGGAGCTGGCATCTCACTCTCTTTGAATCTTCTTTATCATGCTAAGAGGAGCAGGAAAAAGCAAAAAATTTCATTCAGTCAGTAGCTTCAAACATTTCTGGTATATGAAAAACATGTTTTTCAATGGCAAAAATCAATGAATATTGTAAATGCACAAACAGTAATATCTCCACATTGCAAGGTGCAATTCTGAAATTTTTTGCTTTTTCCTGTTAATCCTAGCATGATAAAGAAGATTCAAAGAGAGTGAGATGCCAGCTCCTTTCATTCAGTCAGTAGCTTCAAACATTTCTGGTATATGAAAAACATGTTTTTCAATGGCAAAAATCAATGAATATTGTAAATGCACAAACAGTAATATCTCCACATTGCAAGGTGCAATTCTGAAATTTTTTGCTTTTTCCTGCTCCTCTTAGCATGATAAAGAAGATTCAAAGAGAGTGAGATGCCAGCTCCTTTCATTCAGTCAGTAGCTTCAAACATTTCTGGTATATGAATAACATGATGTTTTTCAATGGCAAAAATCAATGAATATTGTAAATGCACAAACAGTAATTTCTCCGCATTGCAAGGTGCAATTCTGAAATTTTTTGCTTTTTCCTGCTCCTCTTAGCATGATAAAGAAGATTCAAGGAGAGTGAGATGCCAGCTCCTTTCATTCAGTCAGTAGCTTCAAACATTTCTGGTATATGAATAACATGATGTTTTTCAATGGCAAAAATCAATGAATATTGTAAATGCACAAACAGTAATTTCTCCGCATTGCAAGGTGCAATTCTGAGATTTTTTGCTTTTTCCTGCTCCTCTTAGCATGATAAAGAAGATTCAAAGAGAGTGAGATGCCAGCTCCTTTCATTCAGTCAGTAGCTTCAATCATTTCTGGACGTTTTTCAATGGCAAAAATCAATGAATATTCTAAATGCACAAACAGTAATTTCTCCGCATTGCAAGGTGCAATTCTGAAATTTTTTGCTTTTTCCTGCTCCTCTTAGCATGATAAACAAGATTCAAAGAGAGTGAGATGCCAGCTCCTTTCATTCAGTCAGTAGCTTCAATCATTTCTGGACGTTTTTCAATGGCAAAAATCAATGAATATTGTAAATGCACAAACAGTAATTTCTCCGCATTGCAAGGTGCAATTCTGAAATTTTTTGCTTTTTCCTGCTCCTCTTAGCATGATAAAGAAGATTCAAAGAGAGTGAGAAGCCAGCTCCTTTCATTCAGTCAGTAGCTTCAATCATTTCTGGACGTTTTTCAATTGCAAAAATCAATGAATATTGTAAATGCACAAACAGTAATTTCTCCGCATTGCAAGGTGCAATTCTGAAATTTTTTGCTTTTTCCTGCTCCTCTTAGCATGATAAAGAAGATTCAAAGAGAGTGAGATGCCAGCTCCTTTCATTCAGTCAGTAGCTTCAATCATTTCTGGTATATGAATAACATGATGTTTTTCAATGGCAAAAATCAATGAATATTGTAAATGCACAAACAGTAATTTCTCCGCATTGCAAGGTGCAATTCTGAAATTTTTTGCTTTTTCCTGCTCCTCTTAGCATGATAAAGAAGATTCAAAGAGAGTGAGATGCCAGCTCCTTTCATTCAGTCAGTAGCTTCAATCATTTCTGGACGTTTTTCAATGGCAAAAATCAATGAATATTGTAAATGCACAAACAGTAATTTCTCCGCATTGCAAGGTGCAATTCTGAAATTTTTTGCTTTTTCCTGCTCCTCTTAGCATGATAAAGAAGATTCAAAGAGAGTGAGATGCCAGCTCCTTTCATTCAGTCAGTAGCTTCAATCATTTCTGGACGTTTTTCAATGGCAAAAATCAATGAATATTGTAAATGCACAAACAGTAATTTCTCCGCATTGCAAGGTGCAATTCTGACATTTTTTGCTTTTTCCTGCTCCTCTTAGCATGATAAAAAAGATTCAAAGAGAGTGAGATGCCAGCTCCTTTCATTCAGTCAGTAGCTTCAAACATTTCTGGTATATGAATAACATGATGTTTTTCAATGGCAAAAATCAATGAATATTGTAAATGCACAAACAGTAATTTCTCCGCATTGCAAGGTGCAATTCTGAAATTTTTTGCTTTTTCCTGCTCCTCTTAGCATGATAAAGAAGATTCAAAGAGAGTGAGACGCCAGCTCCTTTCGTTCAGTCAGTAGCTTCAATCATTTCTGGACGTTTTTCAATGGCAAAAATCATTGAATATTGTAAATGCACAAACAGTAATTTCTCCGCATTGCAAGGTGCAATTCTGAAATTTTTTTACTTTTTCCTGCTCCTCTTAGCATGATAAAGAAGATTCAAAGAGAGTGAGATGCCAGCTCCTTTCAATCAGTCAGTAGCTTCAATCATTTCTGGTATATGAATAACATGATGTTTTTCAATGGCAAAAATCAATGAATATTGTAAATGCACAAACAGTAATTTCTCCGCATTGCAAGGTGCAATTCTGAAATTTTTTGCTTTTTCCTGCTCCTCTTAGCATGATAAAGAAGATTCAAAGAGAGTGAGACGCCAGCTCCTTTCGTTCAGTCAGTAGCTTCAATCATTTCTGGACGTTTTTCAATGGCAAAAATCATTGAATATTGTAAATGCACAAACAGTAATTTCTCCGCATTGCAAGGTGCAATTCTGAAATTTTTTACTTTTTCCTGCTCCTCTTAGCATGATAAAGAAGATTCAAAGAGAGTGAGATGCCAGCTCCTTTCATTCAGTCAGTAGCTTCAATCATTTCTGGTATATGAATAACATGATGTTTTTCAATGGCAAAAATCAATGAATATTGTAAATGCACAAACAGTAATTTCTCCGCATTGCAAGGTGCAATTCTGAAATTTTTTGCTTTTTCCTGCTCCTCTTAGCATGATAAAGAAGATTCAAAGAGAGTGAGATGCCAGCTCCTTTCATTCAGTCAGTAGCTTCAATCATTTCTGGACGTTTTTCAATGGCAAAAATCAACGAATATTGTAAATGCACAAACAGTAATTTCTCCGCATTGCAAGGTGCAATTCTGAAATTTTTTGCTTTTTCCTGCTCCTCTTAGCATGATAAAGAAGATTCAAAGAGAGTGAGATGCCAGCTCCTTTCATTCAGTCAGTAGCTTCAATCATTTCTGGTATATGAATAACATGATGTTTTTCAATGGCAAAAATCAATGAATATTGTAAATGCACAAACAGTAATTTCTCCGCATTGCAAGGTGCAATTCTGAAATTTTTTGCTTTTTCCTGCTCCTCTTAGCATGATAAAAAAGATTCAAAGAGAGTGAGATGCCAGCTCCTTTCATTCAGTCAGTAGCTTCAATCATTTCTGGTATATGAATAACATGATGTTTTTCAATGGCAAAAATCAATGAATATTGTAAATGCACAAACAGTAATTTCTCCGCATTGCAAGGTGCAATTCTGAAATTTTTTGCTTTTTCCTGCTCCTCTTAGCATGATAAAGAAGATTCAAAGAGAGTGAGATGCCAGCTCCTTTCATTCAGTCAGTAGCTTCAATCATTTCTGGTATATGAATAACATGATGTTTTTCAATGGCAAAAATCAATGAATATTGTAAATGCACAAACAGTAATTTCTCCGCATTGCAAGGTGCAATTCTGAAATTTTTTGCTTTTTCCTGCTCCTCTTAGCATGATAAAGAAGATTCAAAGAGAGTGAGATGCCAGCTCCTTTCATTCAGTCAGTAGCTTCAATCATTTCTGGACGTTTTTCAATGGCAAAAATCAATGAATATTGTAAATGCGCAAACAGTAATTTCTCCGCATTGCAAGGTGCAATTCTGAAATTTTTTGCTTTTTCCTGCTCCTCTTAGCATGATAAAGAAGATTCAAAGAGAGTGAGATGCCAGCTCCTTTCATTCAGTCAGTAGCTTCAATCATTTCTGGACGTTTTTCAATGGCAAAAATCAATGAATATTGTAAATGCACAAACAGTAATTTCTCCGCATTGCAAGGTGCAATTCTGAAATTTTTTGCTTTTTCCTGCTCCTCTTAGCATGATAAAAAAGATTCAAAGAGAGTGAGATGCCAGCTCCTTTCATTCAGTCAGTAGCTTCAAACATTTCTGGTATATGAATAACATGGTTTTTCAATGGCAAAAATCAATGAATATTGTAAATGCACAAACAGTAATTTCTCCGCATTGCAAGGTGCAATTCTGAAATTTTTTGCTTTTTCCTGCTCCTCTTAGCATGATAAAGAAGATTCAAAGAGAGTGAGATGCCAGCTCCTTTCGTTCAGTCAGTAGCTTCAATCATTTCTGGACGTTTTTCAATGGCAAAAATCATTGAATATTGTAAATGCACAAACAGTAATTTCTCCGCATTGCAAGGTGCAATTCTGAAATTTTTTACTTTTTCCTGCTCCTCTTAGCATGATAAAGAAGATTCAAAGAGAGTGAGATGCCAGCTCCTTTCATTCAGTCAGTAGCTTCAATCATTTCTGGTATATGAATAACATGATGTTTTTCAATGGCAAAAATCAATGAATATTGTAAATGCACAAACAGTAATTTCTCCGCATTGCAAGGTGCAATTCTGAAATTTTTTGCTTTTTCCTGCTCCTCTTAGCATGATAAAGAAGATTCAAAGAGAGTGAGATGCCAGCTCCTTTCATTCAGTCAGTAGCTTCAATCATTTCTGGACGTTTTTCAATGGCAAAAATCAACGAATATTGTAAATGCACAAACAGTAATTTCTCCGCATTGCAAGGTGCAATTCTGAAATTTTTTCCTTTTTCCTGCTCCTCTTAGCATGATAAAGAAGATTCAAAGAGAGTGAGATGCCAGCTCCTTACATTCAGTCAGTAGCTTCAATCATTTCTGGTAAATGAATAACATGATGTTTTTCAATGGCAAAAATCAATGAATTTTGTAAATGCACAAACAGTAATTTCTCCGCATTGCAAGGCGCAATTCTGAAATTTTTTGCTTTTTCCTGCTCCTCTTAGCATGATAAAGAAGATTCAAAGAGAGTGAGATGCCAGCTCCTTTCAATCAGTCAGTAGCTTCAATCATTTCTGGACGTTTTTCAATGGCAAAAATCAATGAATATTGTAAATGCACAAACAGTAATTTCTCCGCATTGCAAGGTGCAATTCTGAAATTTTTTGCTTTTTCCTGCTCCTCTTAGCATGATAAAGAAGATTCAAAGAGAGTGAGATGCCAGCTCCTTTCATTCAGTCAGTAGCTTCAATCATTTCTGGACGTTTTTCAATGGCAAAAATCAATGAATATTGTAAATGCACAAACAGTAATTTTTCCGCATTGCAAGGTGCAATTCTGAAATTTTTTGCTTATTCCTGCTCCTCTTAGCATGATAAAGAAGATTCAAAGAGAGTGAGGTGCCAGCTCCTTTCATTCAGTCAGTAGCTTCAAACATTTCTGGTATATGAATAACGTTTTTCAATGGCAAAAATCAATGAATATTGTAAATGCACAAACAGTTATTTCTCCGCATTGCAAGGTGCAATTCTGAAATTTTTTGCTTTTTCCTGCTCCTCTTAGCATGATAAAGAAGATTCAAAGAGAGTGAGATGCCAGCTCCTTTCATTCAGTCAGTAGCTTCAATCATTTCTGGACGTTTTTCAATGGCAAAAATCAATGAATATTGTAAATGCACAAACAGTAATTTCTCCGCATTGCAAGGTGCAATTCTGAAATTTTTTGCTTTTTCCTGCTCCTCTTAGCATGATAAAGAAGATTCAAAGAGAGTGAGATGCCAGCTCCTTTCATTCAGTCAGTAGCTTCAATCATTTCTGGACGTTTTTCAATGGCAAAAATCAATGAATATTGTAAATGCACAAACAGTAATTTCTCCGCATTGCAAGGTGCAATTCTGAAATTTTTTGCTTTTTCCTGCTCCTCTTAGCATGATAAAGAAGATTCAAAGAGAGTGAGATGCCAGCTCCTTTCATTCAGTCAGTAGCTTCAATCATTTCTGGACGTTTTTCAATGGCAAAAATCAATGAATATTGTAAATGCACAAACAGTAATTTCTCCGCATTGCAAGGTGCAATTCTGAAATTTTTGCTTTTTCCTGCTCCTCTTAGCATGATAAAGAAGATTCAAAGAGAGTGAGGTGCCAGCTCCTTTCATTCAGTCAGTAGCTTCAAACATTTCTGGTATATGAATAACATGTTTTTCAATGGCAAAAATCAATGAATATTGTAAATGCACAAACAGTAATTTCTCCGCATTGCAAGGAGCAATTCTGAAATTTTTTGCTTTTTCCTGCTCCTCTTAGCATGATAAAGAAGATTCAAAGAGAGTGAGATGCCAGCTCCTTTCATTCAGTCAGTAGCTTCAATCATTTCTGGACGTTTTTCAATGGCAAAAATCAATGAATATTGTAAATGCACAAACTGTAATTTCTCCGCATTGCAAGGTGCAATTCTGAAATTTTTTGCTTTTTCCTGCTCCTCTTAGCATGATAAAGAAGATTCAAAGAGAGTGAGATGCCAGCTCTTTTCATTCAGTCAGTAGCTTCAATCATTTCTGGACGTTTTTCAATGGCAAAAATCAATGAATATTGTAAATGCACAAACAGTAATTTCTCCGCATTGCAAGGTGCAATTCTGAAATTTTTTGCTTTTTCCTGCTCCTCTTAGCATGATAAAGAAGATTCAAAGAGAGTGAGATGCCAGCTCCTTTCATTCAATCAGTAGCTTCAAACATTTCTGGTATATGAATAACATGATGTTTTTCAATGGCAAAAATCAATGAATATTGTAAATGCACAAACAGTAATTTCTCCGCATTGCAAGGTGCAATTCTGAAATTTTTTGCTTTTTCCTGCTCCTCTTAGCATGATAAAGAAGATTCAAAGAGAGTGAGATGCCAGCTCCTTACATTCAGTCAGTAGCTTCAATCATTTCTGGTAAATGAATAACATGATGTTTTTCAATGGCAAAAATCAATGAATTTTGTAAATGCACAAACAGTAATTTCTCCGCATTGCAAGGCGCAATTCTGAAATTTTTTGCTTTTTCCTGCTCCTCTTAGCATGATAAAGAAGATTCAAAGAGAGTGAGATGCCAGCTCCTTTCAATCAGTCAGTAGCTTCAATCATTTCTGGACGTTTTTCAATGGCAAAAATCAATGAATATTGTAAATGCACAAACAGTAATTTCTCCGCATTGCAAGGTGCAATTCTGAAATTTTTTGCTTTTTCCTGCTCCTCTTAGCATGATAAAGAAGATTCAAAGAGAGTGAGATGCCAGCTCCTTTCATTCAGTCAGTAGCTTCAATCATTTCTGGACGTTTTTCAATGGCAAAAATCAATGAATATTGTAAATGCACAAACAGTAATTTTTCCGCATTGCAAGGTGCAATTCTGAAATTTTTTGCTTATTCCTGCCCCTCTTAGCATGATAAAGAAGATTCAAAGAGAGTGAGGTGCCAGCTCCTTTCATTCAGTCAGTAGCTTCAAACATTTCTGGTATATGAATAACGTTTTTCAATGGCAAAAATCAATGAATATTGTAAATGCACAAACAGTTATTTCTCCGCATTGCAAGGTGCAATTCTGAAATTTTTTGCTTTTTCCTGCTCCTCTTAGCATGATAAAGAAGATTCAAAGAGATTGAGATGCCAGCTCCTTTCATTCAGTCAGTAGCTTCAATCATTTCTGGACGTTTTTCAATGGCAAAAATCAATGAATATTGTAAATGCACAAACAGTAATTTCTCCGCATTGCAAGGTGCAATTCTGAAATTTTTTGCTTTTTCCTGCTCCTCTTAGCATGATAAAGAAGATTCAAAGAGAGTGTGATGCCAGCTCCTTTCATTCAGTCAGTAGCTTCAATCATTTCTGGACGTTTTTCAATGGCAAAAATCAATGAATATTGTAAATGCACAAACAGTAATTTCTCCGCATTGCAAGGTGCAATTCTGAAATTTTTTGCTTTTTCCTGCTCCTCTTAGCATGATAAAGAAGATTCAAAGAGAGTGAGATGCCATCTCCTTTCATTCAGTCAGTAGCTTCAATCATTTCTGGACGTTTTTCAATGGCAAAAATCAATGAATATTGTAAATGCACAAACAGTAATTTCTCCGCATTGCAAGGTGCAATTCTGAAATTTTTGCTTTTTCCTGCTCCTCTTAGCATGATAAAGAAGATTCAAAGAGAGTGAGGTGCCAGCTCCTTTCATTCAGTCAGTAGCTTCAAACATTTCTGGTACATGAATAACATGATGTTTTTCAATGGCAAAAATCAATGAATATTGTAAATGCACAAACAGTAATTTCTCCGCATTGCAAGGTGCAATTCTGAAATTTTTTGCTTTTTCCTGCTCCTCTTAGCATGATAAAGAAGATTCAAAGAGAGTGAGATGCCAGCTCCTTTCATTCAGTCAGTAGCTTCAATCATTTCTGGACGTTTTTCAATGGCAAAAATCAATGAATATTGTAAATGCACAAACAGTAATTTCTCCGCATTGCAAGGTGCAATTCTAAAATTTTTTGCTTTTTCCTGCTCCTCTTAGCATGATAAAGAAGATTCAAAGAGAGTGTGGTGCCAGCTCCTTTCATTCAGTCAGTAGCTTCAAACATTTCTGGTATATGAATAACATGTTTTTCAATGGCAAAAATCAATGAATATTGTAAATGCACAAACTGTAATTTCTCCGCATTGCAAGGTGCAATTCTGAAATTTTTTGCTTTTTCCTGCTCCTCTTAGCATGATAAAGAAAATTCAAAGAGAGTGAGATGCCAGCTCCTTTCATTCAGTCAGTAGCTTCAATCATTTCTGGACGTTTTTCAATGGCAAAAATCAATGAATATTGTAAATGCACAAACAGTAATTTCTCCGCATTGCAAGGTGCAATTCTGAAATTTTTTGCTTTTTCCTGCTCCTCTTAGCATGATAAAGAAGATTCAAAGAGAGTGAGATGCCAGCTCCTTTCATTCAGTCAGTAGCTTCAATCATTTCTGGACGTTTTTCAATGGCAAAAATCAATGAATATTGTAAATGCACAAACTGTAATTTCTCCGCATTGTAAGGTGCAATTCTGAAATTTTTTGCTTTTTCCTGCTCCTCTTAGCATGATAAAGAAGATTCAAAGAGAGTGAGATGCCAGCTCCTTTCATTCAGTCAGTAGCTTCAATCATTTCTGGACGTTTTTCAATGGCAAAAATCAATGAATATTGTAAATGCACAAACAGTAATTTCTCCGCATTGCAAGGTGCAATTCTGAAATTTTTTGCTTTTTCCTGCTCCCCTTAGCATGATAAAGAAGATTCAAAGAGAGTGAGATGCCAGCTCCTTTCATTCAGTCAGTAGCTTCAATCATTTCTGGACGTTTTTCAATGGCAAAAATCAATGAATATTGTAAATGCACAAACAGAAATTTCTCCGCATTGCAAGGTGCAATTCTGAAATTTTTTGCTTTTTCCTGCTCCTCTTAGCATGATAAAGAAGATTCAAAGAGAGTGAGATGCCAGCTCCTTTCATTCAGTCAGTAGCTTCAAACATTTCTGGTATATGAATAACATGATGTTTTTCAATGGCAAAAATCAATGAATATTGTAAATGCACAAACAGTAATTTCTCCGCATTGCAAGGTGCAATTCTGAAATTTTTTGCTTTTTCCTGCTCCTCTTAGCATGATAAAGAAGATTCAAAGAGAGTGAGATGCCAGCTCCTTTCGTTCAGTCAGTAGCTTCAATCATTTCTGGACGTTTTTCAATGGCAAAAATCATTGAATATTGTAAATGCACAAACAGTAATTTCTCCGCATTGCAAGGTGCAATTCTGAAATTTTTTACATTTTCCTGCTCCTCTTAGCATGATAAAGAAGATTCAAAGAGAGTGAGATGCCAGCTCCTTTCATTCAGTCAGTAGCTTCAATCATTTCTGGTATATGAATAACATGTTGTTTTTCAATGGCAAAAATCAATGAATATTGTAAATGCACAAACAGTAATTTCTCCGCATTGCAAGGTGCAATTCTGAAATTTTTTGCTTTTTCCTGCTCCTCTTAGCATGATAAAGAAGATTCAAAGAGAGTGAGATGCCAGCTCCTTTCATTCAGTCAGTAGCTTCAATCATTTCTGGACGTTTTTCAATGGCAAAAATCAATGAATATTGTAAATGCACAAACAGTAATTTCTCCGCATTGCAAGGTGCAATTCTGAAATTTTTTGCTTTTTCCTGCTCCTCTTAGCATGATAAAGAAGATTCAAAGAGAGTGAGGTGCCAGCTCCTTTCATTCAGTCAGTAGCTTCAAACATTTCTGGTATATGAATAACATGTTTTTCAATGGCAAAAATCAATGAATATTGTAAATGCACAAACAGTAATTTCTCCGCATTGCAAGGTGCAATTCTGAAATTTTTTACATTTTCCTGCTCCTCTTAGCATGATAAAGAAGATTCAAAGAGAGTGAGATGCCAGCTCCTTTCATTCAGTCAGTAGCTTCAATCATTTCTGGTATATGAATAACATGTTGTTTTTCAATGGCAAAAATCAATGAATATTGTAAATGCACAAACAGTAATTTCTCCGCATTGCAAGGTGCAATTCTGAAATTTTTTGCTTTTTCCTGCTCCTCTTAGCATGATAAAGAAGATTCAAAGAGAGTGAGATGCCAGCTCCTTTCATTCAGTCAGTAGCTTCAATCATTTCTGGACGTTTTTCAATGGCAAAAATCAATGAATATTGTAAATGCACAAACAGTAATTTCTCCGCATTGCAAGGTGCAATTCTGAAATTTTTTGCTTTTTCCTGCTCCTCTTAGCATGATAAAGAAGATTCAAAGAGAGTGAGGTGCCAGCTCCTTTCATTCAGTCAGTAGCTTCAAACATTTCTGGTATATGAATAACATGTTTTTCAATGGCAAAAATCAATGAATATTGTAAATGCACAAACAGTAATTTCTCCGCATTGCAAGGAGCAATTCTGAAATTTTTTGCTTTTTCCTGCTCCTCTTAGCATGATAAAGAAGATTCAAAGAGAGTGAGATGCCAGCTCCTTTCATTCAGTCAGTAGCTTCAATCATTTCTGGACGTTTTTCAATGGCAAAAATCAATGAATATTGTAAATGCACAAACTGTAATTTCTCCGCATTGCAAGGTGCAATTCTGAAATTTTTTGCTTTTTCCTGCTCCTCTTAGCATGATAAAGAAGATTCAAAGAGAGTGAGATGCCAGCTCCTTTCATTCAGTCAGTAGCTTCAATCATTTCTGGACGTTTTTCAATGGCAAAAATCAATGAATATTGTAAATGCACAAACAGTAATTTCTCCGCATTGCAAGGTGCAATTCTGAAATTTTTTGCTTTTTCCTGCTCCTCTTAGCATGATAAAGAAGATTCAAAGAGAGTGAGATGCCAGCTCCTTTCATTCAGTCAGTAGCTTCAATCATTTCTGGACGTTTTTCAATGGCAAAAATCAATGAATATTGTAAATGCACAAACAGTAATTTCTCCGCATTGCAAGGTGCAATTCTGAAATTTTTTGCTTTTTCCTGCTCCACTTAGCATGATAAAGAAGATTCAAAGAGAGTGAGATGCCAGCTCCTTTCATTCAGTCAGTAGCTTCAAACATTTTTGGTATATGAATAACATGATGTTTTTCAATGGCAAAAATCAATGAATATTGTAAATGCACAAACAGTAATTTCTCCGCATTGCAAGGTGCAATTCTGAAATTTTTTGCTTTTTCCTGCTCCTCTTAGCATGATAAAGAAGATTCAAAGAGAGTGAGATGCCAGCTCCTTTCATTCAGTCAGTAGCTTCAAACATTTCTGGTATATGAATAACATGATGTTTTTCAATGGCAAAAATCAATGAATATTGTAAATGCACAAACAGTAATTTCTCCGCATTGCAAGGTGCAAGTCTGAAATTTTTTGCTTTTTCCTGCTCCTCTTAGCATGATAAAGAAGATTCAAAGAGAGTGAGATGCCAGCTACTTTCATTCAGTCAGTAGCTTCAATCATTTCTGGACGTTTTTCAATGGTAAAAATCAATGAATATTGTAAATGCACAAACAGTAATTTCTCCGCATTGCAAGGTGCAATTCTGAAATTTTTTGCTTTTTCCCGCTCTTCTTAGCATGATAAAGAAGATTCAAAGAGAGTGAGATGCCAGCTCCTTTCATTCAGTCAGTAGCTTCAATCATTTCTGGACGTTTTTCAATGGCAAAAATCAATGAATATTGTAAATGCACAAACAGTAATTTCTCCGCATTGCAAGGTGCAATTCTGAAATTTTTTGCTTTTTCCTGCTCCTCTTAGCATGATAAAGAAGATTCAAAGAGAGTGAGATGCCAGCTCCTTTCATTCAGTCAGTAGCTTCAATCATTTCTGGTAAATGAATAACATGATGTTTTTCAATGGCAAAAATCAATGAATTTTGTAAATGCACAAACAGTAATTTCTCCGCATTGCAAGGCGCAATTCTGAAATTGTTTGCTTTTTCCTGCTCCTCTTAGCATGATAAAGAAGATTCAAAGAGAGTGAGATGCCAGCTCCTTTCATTCAGTCAGTAGCTTCAATCATTTCTGGACGTTTTTCAATGGCAAAAATCAATGAATATTGTAAATGCACAAACAGTAATTTCTCCGCATTGCAAGGTGCAATTCTGAAATTTTTTGCTTTTTCCTGCTCCTCTTAGCATGATAAAGAAGATTCAAAGTGAGTGAGATGCCAGCTCCTTTCATTCAGTCAGTAGCTTCAATCATTTCTGGACGTTTTTCAATGGCAAAAATCAATGAATATTGTAAATGTACAAACAGTAATTTCTCCGCATTGCAAGGTGCAATTCTGAAATTTTTTGCTTTTTCCTGCTCCTCTTAGCATGATAAAGAAGATTCAAAGAGAGTGAGGTTCCAGCTCCTTTCATTCAGTCAGTAGCTTCAAACATTTCTGGTATATGAATAACATGTTTTTCAATGGCAAAAATCAATGAATATTGTAAATGCACAAACAGTAATTTCTCCGCATTGCAAGGTGCAATTCTGAAATTTTTTGCTTTTTCCTGCTCCTCTTAACTTGATAAAGAAGATTCAAAGAGAGTGAGATGCCAGCTCCTTTCATTCAGTCAGTAGCTTCAATCATTTCTGGACGTTTTTCAATGGCAAAAATCAATGAATATTGTAAATGCACAAACTGTAATTTCTCCGCATTGTAAGGTGCAATTCTGAAATTTTTTGCTTTTTCCTGCTCCTCTTAGCATGATAAAGAAGATTCAAAGAGAGTGAGATGCCAGCTCCTTTCATTCAGTCAGTAGCTTCAATCATTTCTGGACGTTTTTCAATGGCAAAAATCAATGAATATTGTAAATGCACAAACAGTAATTTCTCCGCATTGCAAGGTGCAATTCTGAAATTTTTTGCTTTTTCCTGCTCCTCTTAGCATGATAAAGAAGATTCAAAGAGAGTGAGATGCCAGCTCCTTTCATTCAGTCAGTAGCTTCAAACATTTCTGGTATATGAATAACATGATGTTTTTCAATGGCAAAAATCAATGAATATTGTAAATGCACAAACAGTAAGTTCTCCGCATTGCAAGGTGCAAGTCTGAAATTTTTTGCTTTTTCCTGCTCCTCTTAGCATGATAAAGAAGATTCAAAGAGAGTGAGATGCCAGCTACTTTCATTCAGTCAGTAGCTTCAATCATTTCTGGACGTTTTTCAATGGTAAAAATCAATGAATATTGTAAATGCAGAAACAGTAATTTCTCCGCATTGCAAGGTGCAATTCTGAAATTTTTTGCTTTTTCCTGCTCCTCTTAGCATGATAAAGAAGATTCAAAGAGAGTGAGATGCCAGCTCCTTTCATTCAGTCAGTAGCTTCAATCATTTCTGGACGTTTTTCAATGGCAAAAATCAATGAATATTGTAAATGCACAAACAGTAATTTCTTCGCATTGCAAGGTGCAATTCTGAAATGTTTTGCTTTTTCCTGCTCCTCTTAGCATGATAAAGAAGATTCAAAGAGATTGAGATGCCAGCTCCTTTCATTCAGTCAGTAGCTTCAATCATTTCTGGACGTTTTTCAATGGCAAAAATCAATGAATATTGTAAATGCACAAACAGTAATTTCTCCGCATTGCAAGGTGCAATTCTGAAATTTTTTGCTTTTTCCTGCTCCTCTTAGCATGATAAAGAAGATTCAAAGAGAGTGTGATGCCAGCTCCTTTCATTCAGTCAGTAGCTTCAATCATTTCTGGACGTTTTTCAATGGCAAAAATCAATGAATATTGTAAATGCACAAACAGTAATTTCTCCGCATTGCAAGGTGCAATTCTGAAATTTTTTGCTTTTTCCTGCTCCTCTTAGCATGATAAAGAAGATTCAAAGAGAGTGAGATGCCATCTCCTTTCATTCAGTCAGTAGCTTCAATCATTTCTGGACGTTTTTCAATGGCAAAAATCAATGAATATTGTAAATGCACAAACAGTAATTTCTCCGCATTGCAAGGTGCAATTCTGAAATTTTTGCTTTTTCCTGCTCCTCTTAGCATGATAAAGAAGATTCAAAGAGAGTGAGGTGCCAGCTCCTTTCATTCAGTCAGTAGCTTCAAACATTTCTGGTACATGAATAACATGATGTTTTTCAATGGCAAAAATCAATGAATATTGTAAATGCACAAACAGTAATTTCTCCGCATTGCAAGGTGCAATTCTGAAATTTTTTGCTTTTTCCTGCTCCTCTTAGCATGATAAAGAAGATTCAAAGAGAGTGAGATGCCAGCTCCTTTCATTCAGTCAGTAGCTTCAATCATTTCTGGACGTTTTTCAATGGCAAAAATCAATGAATATTGTAAATGCACAAACAGTAATTTCTCCGCATTGCAAGGTGCAATTCTAAAATTTTTTGCTTTTTCCTGCTCCTCTTAGCATGATAAAGAAGATTCAAAGAGAGTGTGGTGCCAGCTCCTTTCATTCAGTCAGTAGCTTCAAACATTTCTGGTATATGAATAACATGTTTTTCAATGGCAAAAATCAATGAATATTGTAAATGCACAAACTGTAATTTCTCCGCATTGCAAGGTGCAATTCTGAAATTTTTTGCTTTTTCCTGCTCCTCTTAGCATGATAAAGAAAATTCAAAGAGAGTGAGATGCCAGCTCCTTTCATTCAGTCAGTAGCTTCAATCATTTCTGGACGTTTTTCAATGGCAAAAATCAATGAATATTGTAAATGCACAAACAGTAATTTCTCCGCATTGCAAGGTGCAATTCTGAAATTTTTTGCTTTTTCCTGCTCCTCTTAGCATGATAAAGAAGATTCAAAGAGAGTGAGATGCCAGCTCCTTTCATTCAGTCAGTAGCTTCAATCATTTCTGGACGTTTTTCAATGGCAAAAATCAATGAATATTGTAAATGCACAAACTGTAATTTCTCCGCATTGTAAGGTGCAATTCTGAAATTTTTTGCTTTTTCCTGCTCCTCTTAGCATGATAAAGAAGATTCAAAGAGAGTGAGATGCCAGCTCCTTTCATTCAGTCAGTAGCTTCAATCATTTCTGGACGTTTTTCAATGGCAAAAATCAATGAATATTGTAAATGCACAAACAGTAATTTCTCCGCATTGCAAGGTGCAATTCTGAAATTTTTTGCTTTTTCCTGCTCCCCTTAGCATGATAAAGAAGATTCAAAGAGAGTGAGATGCCAGCTCCTTTCATTCAGTCAGTAGCTTCAATCATTTCTGGACGTTTTTCAATGGCAAAAATCAATGAATATTGTAAATGCACAAACAGAAATTTCTCCGCATTGCAAGGTGCAATTCTGAAATTTTTTGCTTTTTCCTGCTCCTCTTAGCATGATAAAGAAGATTCAAAGAGAGTGAGATGCCAGCTCCTTTCATTCAGTCAGTAGCTTCAAACATTTCTGGTATATGAATAACATGATGTTTTTCAATGGCAAAAATCAATGAATATTGTAAATGCACAAACAGTAATTTCTCCGCATTGCAAGGTGCAATTCTGAAATTTTTTGCTTTTTCCTGCTCCTCTTAGCATGATAAAGAAGATTCAAAGAGAGTGAGATGCCAGCTCCTTTCGTTCAGTCAGTAGCTTCAATCATTTCTGGACGTTTTTCAATGGCAAAAATCATTGAATATTGTAAATGCACAAACAGTAATTTCTCCGCATTGCAAGGTGCAATTCTGAAATTTTTTACATTTTCCTGCTCCTCTTAGCATGATAAAGAAGATTCAAAGAGAGTGAGATGCCAGCTCCTTTCATTCAGTCAGTAGCTTCAATCATTTCTGGTATATGAATAACATGTTGTTTTTCAATGGCAAAAATCAATGAATATTGTAAATGCACAAACAGTAATTTCTCCGCATTGCAAGGTGCAATTCTGAAATTTTTTGCTTTTTCCTGCTCCTCTTAGCATGATAAAGAAGATTCAAAGAGAGTGAGATGCCAGCTCCTTTCATTCAGTCAGTAGCTTCAATCATTTCTGGACGTTTTTCAATGGCAAAAATCAATGAATATTGTAAATGCACAAACAGTAATTTCTCCGCATTGCAAGGTGCAATTCTGAAATTTTTTGCTTTTTCCTGCTCCTCTTAGCATGATAAAGAAGATTCAAAGAGAGTGAGGTGCCAGCTCCTTTCATTCAGTCAGTAGCTTCAAACATTTCTGGTATATGAATAACATGTTTTTCAATGGCAAAAATCAATGAATATTGTAAATGCACAAACAGTAATTTCTCCGCATTGCAAGGTGCAATTCTGAAATTTTTTACATTTTCCTGCTCCTCTTAGCATGATAAAGAAGATTCAAAGAGAGTGAGATGCCAGCTCCTTTCATTCAGTCAGTAGCTTCAATCATTTCTGGTATATGAATAACATGTTGTTTTTCAATGGCAAAAATCAATGAATATTGTAAATGCACAAACAGTAATTTCTCCGCATTGCAAGGTGCAATTCTGAAATTTTTTGCTTTTTCCTGCTCCTCTTAGCATGATAAAGAAGATTCAAAGAGAGTGAGATGCCAGCTCCTTTCATTCAGTCAGTAGCTTCAATCATTTCTGGACGTTTTTCAATGGCAAAAATCAATGAATATTGTAAATGCACAAACAGTAATTTCTCCGCATTGCAAGGTGCAATTCTGAAATTTTTTGCTTTTTCCTGCTCCTCTTAGCATGATAAAGAAGATTCAAAGAGAGTGAGGTGCCAGCTCCTTTCATTCAGTCAGTAGCTTCAAACATTTCTGGTATATGAATAACATGTTTTTCAATGGCAAAAATCAATGAATATTGTAAATGCACAAACAGTAATTTCTCCGCATTGCAAGGAGCAATTCTGAAATTTTTTGCTTTTTCCTGCTCCTCTTAGCATGATAAAGAAGATTCAAAGAGAGTGAGATGCCAGCTCCTTTCATTCAGTCAGTAGCTTCAATCATTTCTGGACGTTTTTCAATGGCAAAAATCAATGAATATTGTAAATGCACAAACTGTAATTTCTCCGCATTGCAAGGTGCAATTCTGAAATTTTTTGCTTTTTCCTGCTCCTCTTAGCATGATAAAGAAGATTCAAAGAGAGTGAGATGCCAGCTCCTTTCATTCAGTCAGTAGCTTCAATCATTTCTGGACGTTTTTCAATGGCAAAAATCAATGAATATTGTAAATGCACAAACAGTAATTTCTCCGCATTGCAAGGTGCAATTCTGAAATTTTTTGCTTTTTCCTGCTCCTCTTAGCATGATAAAGAAGATTCAAAGAGAGTGAGATGCCAGCTCCTTTCATTCAGTCAGTAGCTTCAATCATTTCTGGACGTTTTTCAATGGCAAAAATCAATGAATATTGTAAATGCACAAACAGTAATTTCTCCGCATTGCAAGGTGCAATTCTGAAATTTTTTGCTTTTTCCTGCTCCACTTAGCATGATAAAGAAGATTCAAAGAGAGTGAGATGCCAGCTCCTTTCATTCAGTCAGTAGCTTCAAACATTTTTGGTATATGAATAACATGATGTTTTTCAATGGCAAAAATCAATGAATATTGTAAATGCACAAACAGTAATTTCTCCGCATTGCAAGGTGCAATTCTGAAATTTTTTGCTTTTTCCTGCTCCTCTTAGCATGATAAAGAAGATTCAAAGAGAGTGAGATGCCAGCTCCTTTCATTCAGTCAGTAGCTTCAAACATTTCTGGTATATGAATAACATGATGTTTTTCAATGGCAAAAATCAATGAATATTGTAAATGCACAAACAGTAATTTCTCCGCATTGCAAGGTGCAAGTCTGAAATTTTTTGCTTTTTCCTGCTCCTCTTAGCATGATAAAGAAGATTCAAAGAGAGTGAGATGCCAGCTACTTTCATTCAGTCAGTAGCTTCAATCATTTCTGGACGTTTTTCAATGGTAAAAATCAATGAATATTGTAAATGCACAAACAGTAATTTCTCCGCATTGCAAGGTGCAATTCTGAAATTTTTTGCTTTTTCCCGCTCCTCTTAGCATGATAAAGAAGATTCAAAGAGAGTGAGATGCCAGCTCCTTTCATTCAGTCAGTAGCTTCAATCATTTCTGGACGTTTTTCAATGGCAAAAATCAATGAATATTGTAAATGCACAAACAGTAATTTCTCCGCATTGCAAGGTGCAATTCTGAAATTTTTTGCTTTTTCCTGCTCCTCTTAGCATGATAAAGAAGATTCAAAGAGAGTGAGATGCCAGCTCCTTTCATTCAGTCAGTAGCTTCAATCATTTCTGGTAAATGAATAACATGATGTTTTTCAATGGCAAAAATCAATGAATTTTGTAAATGCACAAACAGTAATTTCTCCGCATTGCAAGGCGCAATTCTGAAATTGTTTGCTTTTTCCTGCTCCTCTTAGCATGATAAAGAAGATTCAAAGAGAGTGAGATGCCAGCTCCTTTCATTCAGTCAGTAGCTTCAATCATTTCTGGACGTTTTTCAATGGCAAAAATCAATGAATATTGTAAATGCACAAACAGTAATTTCTCCGCATTGCAAGGTGCAATTCTGAAATTTTTTGCTTTTTCCTGCTCCTCTTAGCATGATAAAGAAGATTCAAAGTGAGTGAGATGCCAGCTCCTTTCATTCAGTCAGTAGCTTCAATCATTTCTGGACGTTTTTCAATGGCAAAAATCAATGAATATTGTAAATGTACAAACAGTAATTTCTCCGCATTGCAAGGTGCAATTCTGAAATTTTTTGCTTTTTCCTGCTCCTCTTAGCATGATAAAGAAGATTCAAAGAGAGTGAGGTGCCAGCTCCTTTCATTCAGTCAGTAG
This sequence comes from Phyllobates terribilis, assembly GCF_046119375.1. NCBI lineage: Eukaryota > Metazoa > Chordata > Amphibia > Anura > Dendrobatidae > Phyllobates > Phyllobates terribilis. The sequence continues at coordinate 219,027 of NW_027364310.1, forward strand.
CTTCAAACATTTCTGGTATATGAATAACATGTTTTTCAATGGCAAAAATCAATGAATATTGTAAATGCACAAACAGTAATTTCTCCGCATTGCAAGGAGCAATTCTGAAATTTTTTGCTTTTTCCTGCTCCTCTTAGCATGATAAAGAAGATTCAAAGAGAGTGAGATGCCAGCTCCTTTCATTCAGTCAGTAGCTTCAATCATTTCTGGACGTTTTTCAATGGCAAAAATCAATGAATATTGTAAATGCACAAACTGTAATTTCTCCGCATTGCAAGGTGCAATTCTGAAATTTTTTGCTTTTTCCTGCTCCTCTTAGCATGATAAAGAAGATTCAAAGAGAGTGAGATGCCAGCTCCTTTCATTCAGTCAGTAGCTTCAATCATTTCTGGACGTTTTTCAATGGCAAAAATCAATGAATATTGTAAATGCACAAACAGTAATTTCTCCGCATTGCAAGGTGCAATTCTGAAATTTTTTGCTTTTTCCTGCTCCTCTTAGCATGATAAAGAAGATTCAAAGAGAGTGAGATGCCAGCTCCTTTCATTCAGTCAGTAGCTTCAATCATTTCTGGACGTTTTTCAATGGCAAAAATCAATGAATATTGTAAATGCACAAACAGTAATTTCTCCGCATTGCAAGGTGCAATTCTGAAATTTTTTGCTTTTTCCTGCTCCACTTAGCATGATAAAGAAGATTCAAAGAGAGTGAGATGCCAGCTCCTTTCATTCAGTCAGTAGCTTCAAACATTTTTGGTATATGAATAACATGATGTTTTTCAATGGCAAAAATCAATGAATATTGTAAATGCACAAACAGTAATTTCTCCGCATTGCAAGGTGCAATTCTGAAATTTTTTGCTTTTTCCTGCTCCTCTTAGCATGATAAAGAAGATTCAAAGAGAGTGAGATGCCAGCTCCTTTCATTCAGTCAGTAGCTTCAATCATTTCTGGACGTTTTTCAATGGCAAAAATCAATGAATATTGTAAATGTACAAACAGTAATTTCTCCGCATTGCAAGGTGCAATTCTGAAATTTTTTGCTTTTTCCTGCTCCTCTTAGCATGATAAAGAAGATTCAAAGAGAGTGAGGTGCCAGCTCCTTTCATTCAGTCAGTAGCTTCAAACATTTCTGGTATATGAATAACATGTTTTTCAATGGCAAAAATCAATGAATATTGTAAATGCACAAACAGTAATTTCTCCGCATTGCAAGGAGCAATTCTGAAATTTTTTGCTTTTTCCTGCTCCTCTTAGCATGATAAAGAAGATTCAAAGAGAGTGAGATGCCAGCTCCTTTCATTCAGTCAGTAGCTTCAATCATTTCTGGACGTTTTTCAATGGCAAAAATCAATGAATATTGTAAATGCACAAACTGTAATTTCTCCGCATTGCAAGGTGCAATTCTGAAATTTTTTGCTTTTTCCTGCTCCTCTTAGCATGATAAAGAAGATTCAAAGAGAGTGAGATGCCAGCTCCTTTCATTCAGTCAGTAGCTTCAATCATTTCTGGACGTTTTTCAATGGCAAAAATCAATGAATATTGTAAATGCACAAACAGTAATTTCTCCGCATTGCAAGGTGCAATTCTGAAATTTTTTGCTTTTTCCTGCTCCTCTTAGCATGATAAAGAAGATTCAAAGAGAGTGAGATGCCAGCTCCTTTCATTCAGTCAGTAGCTTCAATCATTTCTGGACGTTTTTCAATGGCAAAAATCAATGAATATTGTAAATGCACAAACAGTAATTTCTCCGCATTGCAAGGTGCAATTCTGAAATTTTTTGCTTTTTCCTGCTCCACTTAGCATGATAAAGAAGATTCAAAGAGAGTGAGATGCCAGCTCCTTTCATTCAGTCAGTAGCTTCAAACATTTTTGGTATATGAATAACATGATGTTTTTCAATGGCAAAAATCAATGAATATTGTAAATGCACAAACAGTAATTTCTCCGCATTGCAAGGTGCAATTCTGAAATTTTTTGCTTTTTCCTGCTCCTCTTAGCATGATAAAGAAGATTCAAAGAGAGTGAGATGCCAGCTCCTTTCATTCAGTCAGTAGCTTCAAACATTTCTGGTATATGAATAACATGATGTTTTTCAATGGCAAAAATCAATGAATATTGTAAATGCACAAACAGTAATTTCTCCGCATTGCAAGGTGCAAGTCTGAAATTTTTTGCTTTTTCCTGCTCCTCTTAGCATGATAAAGAAGATTCAAAGAGAGTGAGATGCCAGCTACTTTCATTCAGTCAGTAGCTTCAATCATTTCTGGACGTTTTTCAATGGTAAAAATCAATGAATATTGTAAATGCACAAACAGTAATTTCTCCGCATTGCAAGGTGCAATTCTGAAATTTTTTGCTTTTTCCCGCTCCTCTTAGCATGATAAAGAAGATTCAAAGAGAGTGAGATGCCAGCTCCTTTCATTCAGTCAGTAGCTTCAATCATTTCTGGACGTTTTTCAATGGCAAAAATCAATGAATATTGTAAATGCACAAACAGTAATTTCTCCGCATTGCAAGGTGCAATTCTGAAATTTTTTGCTTTTTCCTGCTCCTCTTAGCATGATAAAGAAGATTCAAAGAGAGTGAGATGCCAGCTCCTTTCATTCAGTCAGTAGCTTCAATCATTTCTGGTAAATGAATAACATGATGTTTTTCAATGGCAAAAATCAATGAATTTTGTAAATGCACAAACAGTAATTTCTCCGCATTGCAAGGCGCAATTCTGAAATTGTTTGCTTTTTCCTGCTCCTCTTAGCATGATAAAGAAGATTCAAAGAGAGTGAGATGCCAGCTCCTTTCATTCAGTCAGTAGCTTCAATCATTTCTGGACGTTTTTCAATGGCAAAAATCAATGAATATTGTAAATGCACAAACAGTAATTTCTCCGCATTGCAAGGTGCAATTCTGAAATTTTTTGCTTTTTCCTGCTCCTCTTAGCATGATAAAGAAGATTCAAAGTGAGTGAGATGCCAGCTCCTTTCATTCAGTCAGTAGCTTCAATCATTTCTGGACGTTTTTCAATGGCAAAAATCAATGAATATTGTAAATGTACAAACAGTAATTTCTCCGCATTGCAAGGTGCAATTCTGAAATTTTTTGCTTTTTCCTGCTCCTCTTAGCATGATAAAGAAGATTCAAAGAGAGTGAGGTTCCAGCTCCTTTCATTCAGTCAGTAGCTTCAAACATTTCTGGTATATGAATAACATGTTTTTCAATGGCAAAAATCAATGAATATTGTAAATGCACAAACAGTAATTTCTCCGCATTGCAAGGTGCAATTCTGAAATTTTTTGCTTTTTCCTGCTCCTCTTAACTTGATAAAGAAGATTCAAAGAGAGTGAGATGCCAGCTCCTTTCATTCAGTCAGTAGCTTCAATCATTTCTGGACGTTTTTCAATGGCAAAAATCAATGAATATTGTAAATGCACAAACTGTAATTTCTCCGCATTGTAAGGTGCAATTCTGAAATTTTTTGCTTTTTCCTGCTCCTCTTAGCATGATAAAGAAGATTCAAAGAGAGTGAGATGCCAGCTCCTTTCATTCAGTCAGTAGCTTCAATCATTTCTGGACGTTTTTCAATGGCAAAAATCAATGAATATTGTAAATGCACAAACAGTAATTTCTCCGCATTGCAAGGTGCAATTCTGAAATTTTTTGCTTTTTCCTGCTCCTCTTAGCATGATAAAGAAGATTCAAAGAGAGTGAGATGCCAGCTCCTTTCATTCAGTCAGTAGCTTCAAACATTTCTGGTATATGAATAACATGATGTTTTTCAATGGCAAAAATCAATGAATATTGTAAATGCACAAACAGTAAGTTCTCCGCATTGCAAGGTGCAAGTCTGAAATTTTTTGCTTTTTCCTGCTCCTCTTAGCATGATAAAGAAGATTCAAAGAGAGTGAGATGCCAGCTACTTTCATTCAGTCAGTAGCTTCAATCATTTCTGGACGTTTTTCAATGGTAAAAATCAATGAATATTGTAAATGCAGAAACAGTAATTTCTCCGCATTGCAAGGTGCAATTCTGAAATTTTTTGCTTTTTCCTGCTCCTCTTAGCATGATAAAGAAGATTCAAAGAGAGTGAGATGCCAGCTCCTTTCATTCAGTCAGTAGCTTCAATCATTTCTGGACGTTTTTCAATGGCAAAAATCAATGAATATTGTAAATGCACAAACAGTAATTTCTTCGCATTGCAAGGTGCAATTCTGAAATATTTTGCTTTTTCCTGCTCCTCTTAGCATGATAAAGAAGATTCAAAGAGAGTGAGATGCCAGCTCCTTTCATTCAGTCAGTAGCTTCAATCATTTCTGGTAAATGAATAACATGATGTTTTTCAATGGCAAAAATCAATGAATTTTGTAAATGCACAAACAGTAATTTCTCCGCATTGCAAGGCGCAATTCTGAAATTTTTTGCTTTTTCCTGCTCCTCTTAGCATGATAAAGAAGATTCAAAGAGAGTGAGATGCCAGCTCCTTTCATTCAGTCAGTAGCTTCAATCATTTCTGGACGTTTTTCAATGGCAAAAATCAATGAATATTGTAAATGCACAAACAGTAATTTCTCCGCATTGCAAGGTGCAATTCTGAAATGTTTTGCTTTTTCCTGCTCCTCTTAGCATGATAAAGAAGATTCAAAGAGAGTGAGATGCCAGCTCCTTTCATTCAGTCAGTAGCTTCAATCATTTCTGGATGTTTTTCAATGGCAAAAGTCAATGAATATTGTAAATGCACAAACTGTAATTTCTTCGCATTGCAAGGTGCAATTCTGAAATTTTTTGCTTTTCCTGCTCCTCTTAGCATGATAAAGAAGATTCATAGAGAGTGAGATGCCAGCTCCTTTCATTCAGTCAGTAGCTTCAATCATTTCTGGACGTTTTTCAATGGCAAAAATCAATGAATATTGTAATTGCACAAACAGTAATTTCTCCGCATTGCAAGGTGCAATTCTGAAATTTTTTGCTTTTTCCTGCTCCTCTTAGCATGATAAAGAAGATTCAAAGAGAGTGAGATGCCAGCTCCTTTCATTCAGTCAGTAGCTTCAAACATTTCTGGTATATGAATAACATGATGTTTTTCAATGGCAAAAATCAATGAATATTGTAAATGCACAAACAGTAATTTCTCCGCATTGCAAGGTGCAATTCTGAAATTTTTTGCTTTTTCCTGCTCCTCTTAGCATGATAAAGAAGATTCAAAGAGAGTGAGATGCCAGCTCCTTTCATTCAGTCAGTAGCTTCAATCATTTCTGGACGTTTTTCAATGGCAAAAATCAATGAATATTGTAAAAGCACAAACAGTAATTTCTCCGCATTGCAAGGTGCAATTCTGAAATTTTTTGCTTTTTCCTGCTCCTCTTAGCATGATAAAGAAGATTCAGAGAGAGTGAGATGCCAGCTCCTTTCATTCAGTCAGTAGCTTCAATCATTTCTGGACGTTTTTCAATGGCAAAAATCAATGAATATTGTAAATGCACAAACTGTAATTTCTCCGCATTGTAAGGTGCAATTCTGAAATTTTTTGCTTTTTCCTGCTCCTCTTAGCATGATAAAGAAGATTCAAAGAGAGTGAGATGCCAGCTCCTTTCATTCAGTCAGTAGCTTCAATCATTTCTGGACGTTTTTCAATGGCAAAAATCAATGAATATTGTAAATGCACAAACAGTAATTTCTCCGCATTGCAAGGTGCAATTCTGAAATTTTTTGCTTTTTCCTGCTCCTCTTAGCATGATAAAGAAGATTCAAAGAGAGTGAGATGCCAGCTCCTTTCATTCAGTCAGTAGCTTCAAACATTTCTGGTATATGAATAACATGATGTTTTTCAATGGCAAAAATCAATGAATATTGTAAATGCACAAACAGTAATTTCTCCGCATTGCAAGGTGCAAGTCTGAAATTTTTTGCTTTTTCCTGCTCCTCTTAGCATGATAAAGAAGATTCAAAGAGAGTGAGATGCCAGCTACTTTCATTCAGTCAGTAGCTTCAATCATTTCTGGACGTTTTTCAATGGTAAAAATCAATGAATATTGTAAATGCACAAACAGTAATTTCTCCGCATTGCAAGGTGCAATTCTGAAATTTTTTGCTTTTTCCTGCTCCTCTTAGCATGATAAAGAAGATTCAAAGAGAGTGAGATGCCAGCTCCTTTCATTCAGTCAGTAGCTTCAATCATTTCTGGACGTTTTTCAATGGCAAAAATCAATGAATATTGTAAATGCACAAACAGTAATTTCTCCGCATTGCAAGGTGCAATTCTGAAATTTTTTGCTTTTTCCTGCTCCTCTTAGCATGATAAAGAAGTTTCAAAGAGAGTGAGATGCCAGCTCCTTTCATTCAGTCAGTAGCTTCAATCATTTCTGGTAAATGAATAACATGATGTTTTTCAATGGCAAAAATCAATGAATTTTGTAAATGCACAAACACTAATTTCTCCGCATTGCAAGGCGCAATTCTGAAATTTTTTGCTTTTTCCTGCTCCTCTTAGCATGATAAAGAAGATTCAAAGAGAGTGAGATGCCAGCTCCTTTCATTCAGTCAGTAGCTTCAATCATTTCTGAACGTTTTTCAATGGCAAAAATCAATGAATATTGTAAATGCACAAACAGTAATTTCTCCGCATTGCAAGGTGCAATTCTGAAATTTTTTGCTTTTTCCTGCTCCTCTTAGCATGATAAAGAAGATTCAAAGAGAGTGAGATGCCAGCTCCTTTCATTCAGTCAGTAGCTTCAATCATTTCTGGACGTTTTTAAATGGCAAAAATCAATGAATATTGTAAATGCACAAACAGTAATTTCTCCGCATTGCAAGGTGCAATTCTGAAATTTTTTGCTTTTTCCTGCTCCTCTTAGCATGATAAAGAAGATTCAAAGAGAGTGAGGTGCCAGCTCCTTTCATTCAGTCAGTAGCTTCAAACATTTCTGGTATATGAATAACATGTTTTTCAATGGCAAAAATCAATGAATATTGTAAATGCACAAACAGTAATTTCTCCGCATTGCAAGGAGCAATTCTGAAATTTTTTGCTTTTTCCTGCTCCTCTTAGCATGATAAAGAAGATTCAAAGAGAGTGAGATGCCAGCTCCTTTCATTCAGTCAGTAGCTTCAATCATTTCTGGACGTTTTTCAATGGCAAAAATCAATGAATATTGTAAATGCACAAACAGTAATTTCTCCGCATTGCAAGGTGCAATTCTGAAATTTTTTGCTTTTTCCTGCTCCTCTTAGCATGATAAAGAAGATTCAAAGAGAGTGAGATGCCAGCTCCTTTCATTCAGTCAGTAGCTTCAATCATTTCTGGACGTTTTTCAATGGCAAAAATCAATGAATATTGTAAATGCACAAACTGTAATTTCTCCGCATTGCAAGGTGCAATTCTGAAATTTTTTGCTTTTTCCTGCTCCTCTTAGCATGATAAAGAAGATTCAAAGAGAGTGAGATGCCAGCTCCTTTCATTCAGTCAGTAGCTTCAAACATTTCTGGTATATGAATAACATGTTTTTCAATGGCAAAAATCAATGAATATTGTAAATGCACAAACAGTAATTTCTCCGCATTGCAAGGTGCAATTCTGAAATTTTTTGCTTTTTCCTGCTCCTCTTAGCATGATAAAGAAGATTCAAAGAGAGTGAGATGCCAGCTCCTTTCATTCAGTCAGTAGCTTCAAACATTTCTGGTATATGAATAACATGATGTTTTTCAATGGCAAAAATCAATGAATAATGTAAATGCACAAACAGTAATTTCTCCGCATTGCAAGGTGCAATTCTGAAATTTTTTGCTTTTTCCTGCTCCTCTTAGCATGATAAAGAAGATTCAAAGAGAGTGAGATGCCAGCTCCTTTCATTCAGTCAGTAGCTTCAAACATTTCTGGTATATGAATAACATGATGTTTTTCAATGGCAAAAATCAATGAATATTGTAAATGCACAAACAGTAATTTCTCCGCATTGCAAGGTGCAATTCTGAAATTTTTTGCTTTTTCCTGCTCCTCTTAGCATGATAAAGAAGATTCAAAGAGAGTGAGATGCCAGCTCCTTTCATTGAGTCAGTAGCTTCAATCATTTCTGGACTTTTTTCAATGGCAAAAATCATTGAATATTGTAAATGCACAAACAGTAATTTCTCCGCATTGCAAGGTGCAATTCTGAAATTTTTTGCTTTTTCCTGCTCCTCTTAGCATGATAAAGAAGATTCAAAGAGAGTGAGATGCCAGCTCCTTTCATTCAGTCAGTAGCTTCAATCATTTCTGGTATATGAATAACATGATGTTTTTCAATGGCAAAAATCAATGAATATTGTAAATGCACAAACAGTAATTTCTCCGCATTGCAAGGTGCAATTCTGAAATTTTTTGTTTTTTCCTGCTCCTCTTAGCATGATAAAGAAGATTCAAAGAGAGTGAGATGCCAGCTCCTTTCATTCAGTCAGTAGCTTCAAACATTTCTGGTATATGAATAACATGATGTTTTTCAATGGCAAAAATCAATGAATATTGTAAATGCACAAACAGTAATTTCTCCGCATTGCAAGGTGCAATTCTGAAATTTTTTGCTTTTTCCTGCTCCTCTTAGCATGTTAAAGAAGATTCAAAGAGAGTGAGATGCCAGCTCCTTTCGTTCAGTCAGTAGCCTCAATCATTTCTGGACGTTTTTCAATGGTAAAAATCAATGAATATTGTAAATGCACAAACAGTAATTTCTCCGCATTGCAAGGTGCAATTCTGAAATTTTTTGCTTTTTCCTGCTCCTCTTAGCATGATAAAGAAGATTCAAAGAGAGTGAGATGCCAGCTCCTTTCATTCAGTCAGTAGCTTCAAACATTTCTGGTATATGAATAACATGATGTTTTTCAATGGCAAAAATCAATGAATATTGTAAATGCACAAACAGTAATTTCTCCGCATTGCAAGGTGCAATTCTGAAATTTTTTGCTTTTTCCTGCTCCTCTTAGCATGATAAAGAAGATTCAAAGAGAGTGAGATGCCAGCTCCTTTCATTCAGTCAGTAGCTTCAATCATTTCTGGTATATGAATAACATGATGTTTTTCAATGGCAAAAATCAATGAATATTGTAAATGCACAAACAGTAATTTCTCCGCATTGCAAGGTGCAATTCTGAAATTTTTTGCTTTTTCCTGCTCCTCTTAGCATGATAAAGAAGATTCAAAGAGAGTGAGATGCCAGCTCCTTTCATTCAGTCAGTAGCTTCAATCATTTCTGGACGTTTTTCAATGGCAAAAATCAATGAATATTGCAAATGCACAAACAGTAATTTCTCCGCATTGCAAGGTGCAATTCTGAAATTTTTTGCTTTTTCCTGCTCCTCTTAGCATGATAAACAAGATTCAAAGATAGTGAGATGCCAGCTCCTTTCATTCAGTCAGTAGCTTCAATCATTTCTGGACGTTTTTCAATGGCAAAAATCAATGAATATTGTAAATGCACAAACAGTAATTTCTCCGCATTGCAAGGTGCAATTCTGAAATTTTTTGCTTTTAACTGCTCCTCTTAGCATGATAAAGTAGATTCAAAGAGAGTGAGATGCCAGCTCCTTTCATTCAGTCAGTAGCTTCAATCATTTCTGGACGTTTTTCAATGGCAAAAATCAATGAATATTGTAAATGCACAAACAGTAATTTCTCCGCATTGCAAGTTGCAATTCTGAAATTTTTTGCTTTTTCCTGCTCCTCTTAGCATGATAAAGAAGATTCAAAGAGAGTGAGATGCCAGCTCCTTTCATTCAGTCAGTAGCTTCAAACATTTCTGGTATATGAATAACATGATGTTTTTCAATGGCAAAAATCAATGAATATTGTAAATGCACAAACAGTAATTTCTCCGCATTGCAAGGTGCAATTCTGAAATTTTTTGCTTTTTCCTGCTCCTCTTAGCATGATAAAGAAGATTCAAAGAGAGTGAGATGCCAGCTCCTTTCATTGAGTCAGTAGCTTCAATCATTTCTGGACTTTTTTCAATGGCAAAAATCATTGAATATTGTAAATGCACAAACAGTAATTTCTCCGCATTGCAAGGTGCAATTCTGAAATTTTTTACTTTTTCCTGCTCCTCTTAGCATGATAAAGAAGATTCAAAGAGAGTGAGATGCCAGCTCCTTTCATTCAGTCAGTAGCTTCAATCATTTCTGGTATATGAATAACATGATGTTTTTCAATGGCAAAAATCAATGAATATTGTAAATGCACAAACAGTAATTTCTCCGCATTGCAAGGTGCAATTCTGAAATTTTTTGTTTTTTCCTGCTCCTCTTAGCATGATAAAGAAGATTCAAAGAGAGTGAGATGCCAGCTCCTTTCATTCAGTCAGTAGCTTCAAACATTTCTGGTATATGAATAACATGATGTTTTTCAATGGCAAAAATCAATGAATATTGTAAATGCACAAACAGTAATTTCTCCGCATTGCAAGGTGCAATTCTGAAATTTTTTGCTTTTTCCTGCTCCTCTTAGCATGTTAAAGAAGATTCAAAGAGAGTGAGATGCCAGCTCCTTTCGTTCAGTCAGTAGCCTCAATCATTTCTGGACGTTTTTCAATGGTAAAAATCAATGAATATTGTAAATGCACAAACAGTAATTTCTCCGCATTGCAAGGTGCAATTCTGAAATTTTTTGCTTTTTCCTGCTCCTCTTAGCATGATAAAGAAGATTCAAAGAGAGTGAGATGCCAGCTCCTTTCATTCAGTCAGTAGCTTCAAACATTTCTGGTATATGAATAACATGATGTTTTTCAATGGCAAAAATCAATGAATATTGTAAATGCACAAACAGTAATTTCTCCGCATTGCAAGGTGCAATTCTGAAATTTTTTGCTTTTTCCTGCTCCTCTTAGCATGATAAAGAAGATTCAAAGAGAGTGAGATGCCAGCTCCTTTCATTCAGTCAGTAGCTTCAATCATTTCTGGTATATGAATAACATGATGTTTTTCAATGGCAAAAATCAATGAATATTGTAAATGCACAAACAGTAATTTCTCCGCATTGCAAGGTGCAATTCTGAAATTTTTTGCTTTTTCCTGCTCCTCTTAGCATGATAAAGAAGATTCAAAGAGAGTGAGATGCCAGCTCCTTTCATTCAGTCAGTAGCTTCAATCATTTCTGGACGTTTTTCAATGGCAAAAATCAATGAATATTGCAAATGCACAAACAGTAATTTCTCCGCATTGCAAGGTGCAATTCTGAAATTTTTTGCTTTTTCCTGCTCCTCTTAGCATGATAAACAAGATTCAAAGAGAGTGAGATGCCAGCTCCTTTCATTCAGTCAGTAGCTTCAATCATTTCTGGACGTTTTTCAATGGCAAAAATCAATGAATATTGTAAATGCACAAACAGTAATTTCTCCGCATTGCAAGGTGCAATTCTGAAATTTTTTGCTTTTACCTGCTCCTCTTAGCATGATAAAGTAGATTCAAAGAGAGTGAGATGCCAGCTCCTTTCATTCAGTCAGTAGCTTCAATCATTTCTGGACGTTTTTCAATGGCAAAAATCAATGAATATTGTAAATGCACAAACAGTAATTTCTCCGCATTGCAAGTTGCAATTCTGAAATTTTTTGCTTTTTCCTGCTCCTCTTAGCATGATAAAGAAGATTCAAAGAGAGTGAGATGCCAGCTCCTTTCATTCAGTCAGTAGCTTCAAACATTTCTGGTATATGAATAACATGATGTTTTTCAATGGCAAAAATCAATGAATATTGTAAATGCACAAACAGTAATTTCTCCGCATTGCAAGGTGCAATTCTGAAATTTTTTGCTTTTTCCTGCTCCTCTTAGCATGATAAAGAAGATTCAAAGAGAGTGAGATGCCAGCTCCTTTCGTTCAGTCAGTAGCTTCAATCATTTCTGGACGTTTTTCAATGGCAAAAATCATTGAATATTATAAATGCACAAACAGTAATTTCTCCGCATTGCATAGTGCAATTCTGAAATTTTTTACTTTTTCCTGCTCCTCTTAGCATGATAAAGAAGATTCAAAGAGAGTGAGATGCCAGCTCCTTTCATTCAGTCAGTAGCTTCAATCATTTCTGGTATATGAATAACATGATGTTTTTCAATGGCAAAAATCAATGAATATTGTAAATGCACAAACAGTAATTTCTCCGCATTGCAAGGTGCAATTCTGAAATCTTTTGCTTTTTCCTGCTCCTCTTAGCATGATAAAGAAGATTCAAAGAGAGTGAGATGCCAGCTCCTTTCATTCAGTCAGTAGCTTCAATAATTTCTGGATGTTTTTCAATGGCAAAAATCAATGAATATTGTAAATGCACAAACAGTAATTTCTCCGCATTGCAAGGTGCAATTCTGAAATTTTTTGCTTTTTCCTGCTCCTCTTAGCATGATAAACAAGATTCAAAGAGAGTGAGATGCCAGCTCCTTTCATTCAGTCAGTAGCTTCAATCATTTCTGGACGTTTTTCAATGGCAAAAATCAATGAATATTGTAAATGCACAAACAGTAATTTCTCCGCATTGCAAGGTGCAATTCTGAAATTTTTTGCTTTTTCCTGCTCCTCTTAGCATGATAAAGAAGACTCAAAGAGAGTGAGATGCCAGCTCCTTTCATTCAGTCAGTAGCTTCAAACATTTCTGGTATATGAATAACATGATGTTTTTCAATGGCAAAAATCAATGAATATTGTAAATGCACAAACAGTAATTTCTCCGCATTGCAAGGTGCAAGTCTGAAATTTTTTGCTTTTTCCTGCTCCTCTTAGCATGATAAAGAAGATTCAAAGAGAGTGAGATGCCAGCTACTTTCATTCAGTCAGTAGCTTCAATCATTTCTGGACGTTTTTCAATGGTAAAAATCAATGAATATTGTAAATGCACAAACAGTAATTTCTCCACATTGCAAGGTGCAATTCTGAAATTTTTTGCTTTTTCTTGCTCCTCTTAGCATGATAAAGAAGATTCAAAGAGAGTGAGATGCCAGCTCCTTTCATTCAGTCAGTAGCTTCAATCATTTCTGGATGTTTTTCAATGGCAAAAATCAATGAATATTGTAAATGCACAAACAGTAATTTCTCCGCATTGCAAGGTGCAATTCTGAAATTTTTTGCTTTTTCCTGCTCCTCTTAGCATGATAAACAAGATTCAAAGAGAGTGAGATGCCAGCTCCTTTCATTCAGTCAGTAGCTTCAATCATTTCTGGACGTTTTTCAATGGCAAAAATCAATGAATATTGTAAATGCACAAACAGTAATTTCTCCGCATTGCAAGGTGCAATTCTGAAATTTTTTGCTTTTTCCTGCTCCTCTTAGCATGATAAAGAATATTCAAAGAGAGTGAGATGCCAGCTCCTTTCTTTCAGTCAGTAGCTTCAAACATTTCTGGTATATGAATAACATGTTTTTCAATGGCAAAAATCAATGAATATTGTAAATGCACAAACAGTAATTTCTCCGCATTGCAAGGAGCAATTCTGAAATTTTTTGCTTTTTCCTGCTCCTCTTAGCATGATAAAGAAGATTCAAAGAGAGTGAGATGCCAGCTCCTTTCATTCAGTCAGTAGCTTCAATCATTTCTGGACGTTTTTCAATGGCAAAAATCAATGAATATTGTAAATGCACAAACAGTAATTTCTCCGCATTGCAAGGTGCAATTCTGAAATTTTTTGCTTTTTCCTGCTCCTCTTAGCATGATAAAGAAGATTCAAAGAGAGTGAGATGCCAGCTCCTTTCATTCAGTCAGTAGCTTCAATCATTTCTGGACGTTTTTCAATGGCAAAAATCAATGAATATTGTAAATGCACAAACTGTAATTTCTCCGCATTGCAAGGTGCAATTCTGAAATTTTTTGCTTTTTCCTGCTCCTCTTAGCATGATAAAGAAGATTCAAAGAGAGTGAGATGCCAGCTCCTTTCATTCAGTCAGTAGCTTCAAACATTTCTGGTATATGAATAACATGTTTTTCAATGGCAAAAATCAATGAATATTGTAAATGCACAAACAGTAATTTCTCCGCATTGCAAGGTGCAATTCTGAAATTTTTTGCTTTTTCCTGCTCCTCTTAGCATGATAAAGAAGATTCAAAGAGAGTGAGATGCCAGCTCCTTTCATTCAGTCAGTAGCTTCAAACATTTCTGGTATATGAATAACATGATGTTTTTCAATGGCAAAAATCAATGAATATTGTAAATGCACAAACAGTAATTTCTCCGCATTGCAAGGTGCAATTCTGAAATTTTTTGCTTTTTCCTGCTCCTCTTAGCATGATAAAGAAGATTCAAAGAGAGTGAGATGCCAGCTCCTTTCATTCAGTCAGTAGCTTCAAACATTTCTGGTATATGAATAACATGATGTTTTTCAATGGCAAAAATCAATGAATATTGTAAATGCACAAACAGTAATTTCTCCGCATTGCAAGGTGCAATTCTGAAATTTTTTGCTTTTTCCTGCTCCTCTTAGCATGATAAAGAAGATTCAAAGAGAGTGAGATGCCAGCTCCTTTCATTGAGTCAGTAGCTTCAATCATTTCTGGACTTTTTTCAATGGCAAAAATCATTGAATATTGTAAATGCACAAACAGTAATTTCTCCGCATTGCAAGGTGCAATTCTGAAATTTTTTACTTTTTCCTGCTCCTCTTAGCATGATAAAGAAGATTCAAAGAGAGTGAGATGCCAGCTCCTTTCATTCAGTCAGTAGCTTCAATCATTTCTGGTATATGAATAACATGATGTTTTTCAATGGCAAAAATCAATGAATATTGTAAATGCACAAACAGTAATTTCTCCGCATTGCAAGGTGCAATTCTGAAATTTTTTGTTTTTTCCTGCTCCTCTTAGCATGATAAAGAAGATTCAAAGAGAGTGAGATGCCAGCTCCTTTCATTCAGTCAGTAGCTTCAAACATTTCTGGTATATGAATAACATGATGTTTTTCAATGGCAAAAATCAATGAATATTGTAAATGCACAAACAGTAATTTCTCCGCATTGCAAGGTGCAATTCTGAAATTTTTTGCTTTTTCCTGCTCCTCTTAGCATGTTAAAGAAGATTCAAAGAGAGTGAGATGCCAGCTCCTTTCGTTCAGTCAGTAGCCTCAATCATTTCTGGACGTTTTTCAATGGTAAAAATCAATGAATATTGTAAATGCACAAACAGTAATTTCTCCGCATTGCAAGGTGCAATTCTGAAATTTTTTGCTTTTTCCTGCTCCTCTTAGCATGATAAAGAAGATTCAAAGAGAGTGAGATGCCAGCTCCTTTCATTCAGTCAGTAGCTTCAAACATTTCTGGTATATGAATAACATGATGTTTTTCAATGGCAAAAATCAATGAATATTGTAAATGCACAAACAGTAATTTCTCCGCATTGCAAGGTGCAATTCTGAAATTTTTTGCTTTTTCCTGCTCCTCTTAGCATGATAAAGAAGATTCAAAGAGAGTGAGATGCCAGCTCCTTTCATTCAGTCAGTAGCTTCAATCATTTCTGGACGTTTTTCAATGGCAAAAATCAATGAATATTGCAAATGCACAAACAGTAATTTCTCCGCATTGCAAGGTGCAATTCTGAAATTTTTTGCTTTTTCCTGCTCCTCTTAGCATGATAAACAAGATTCAAAGAGAGTGAGATGCCAGCTCCTTTCATTCAGTCAGTAGCTTCAATCATTTCTGGACGTTTTTCAATGGCAAAAATCAATGAATATTGTAAATGCACAAACAGTAATTTCTCCGCATTGCAAGGTGCAATTCTGAAATTTTTTGCTTTTACCTGCTCCTCTTAGCATGATAAAGTAGATTCAAAGAGAGTGAGATGCCAGCTCCTTTCATTCAGTCAGTAGCTTCAATCATTTCTGGACGTTTTTCAATGGCAAAAATCAATGAATATTGTAAATGCACAAACAGTAATTTCTCCGCATTGCAAGTTGCAATTCTGAAATTTTTTGCTTTTTCCTGCTCCTCTTAGCATGATAAAGAAGATTCAAAGAGAGTGAGATGCCAGCTCCTTTCATTCAGTCAGTAGCTTCAAACATTTCTGGTATATGAATAACATGATGTTTTTCAATGGCAAAAATCAATGAATATTGTAAATGCACAAACAGTAATTTCTCCGCATTGCAAGGTGCAATTCTGAAATTTTTTGCTTTTTCCTGCTCCTCTTAGCATGATAAAGAAGATTCAAAGAGAGTGAGATGCCAGCTCCTTTCATTGAGTCAGTAGCTTCAATCATTTCTGGACTTTTTTCAATGGCAAAAATCATTGAATATTGTAAATGCACAAACAGTAATTTCTCCGCATTGCAAGGTGCAATTCTGAAATTTTTTACTTTTTCCTGCTCCTCTTAGCATGATAAAGAAGATTCAAAGAGAGTGAGATGCCAGCTCCTTTCATTCAGTCAGTAGCTTCAATCATTTCTGGTATATGAATAACATGATGTTTTTCAATGGCAAAAATCAATGAATATTGTAAATGCACAAACAGTAATTTCTCCGCATTGCAAGGTGCAATTCTGAAATTTTTTGTTTTTTCCTGCTCCTCTTAGCATGATAAAGAAGATTCAAAGAGAGTGAGATGCCAGCTCCTTTCATTCAGTCAGTAGCTTCAAACATTTCTGGTATATGAATAACATGATGTTTTTCAATGGCAAAAATCAATGAATATTGTAAATGCACAAACAGTAATTTCTCCGCATTGCAAGGTGCAATTCTGAAATTTTTTGCTTTTTCCTGCTCCTCTTAGCATGTTAAAGAAGATTCAAAGAGAGTGAGATGCCAGCTCCTTTCGTTCAGTCAGTAGCCTCAATCATTTCTGGACGTTTTTCAATGGTAAAAATCAATGAATATTGTAAATGCACAAACAGTAATTTCTCCGCATTGCAAGGTGCAATTCTGAAATTTTTTGCTTTTTCCTGCTCCTCTTAGCATGATAAAGAAGATTCAAAGAGAGTGAGATGCCAGCTCCTTTCATTCAGTCAGTAGCTTCAAACATTTCTGGTATATGAATAACATGATGTTTTTCAATGGCAAAAATCAATGAATATTGTAAATGCACAAACAGTAATTTCTCCGCATTGCAAGGTGCAATTCTGAAATTTTTTGCTTTTTCCTGCTCCTCTTAGCATGATAAAGAAGATTCAAAGAGAGTGAGATGCCAGCTCCTTTCATTCAGTCAGTAGCTTCAATCATTTCTGGTATATGAATAACATGATGTTTTTCAATGGCAAAAATCAATGAATATTGTAAATGCACAAACAGTAATTTCTCCGCATTGCAAGGTGCAATTCTGAAATTTTTTGCTTTTACCTGCTCCTCTTAGCATGATAAAGTAGATTCAAAGAGAGTGAGATGCCAGCTCCTTTCATTCAGTCAGTAGCTTCAATCATTTCTGGACGTTTTTCAATGGCAAAAATCAATGAATATTGTAAATGCACAAACAGTAATTTCTCCGCATTGCAAGTTGCAATTCTGAAATTTTTTGCTTTTTCCTGCTCCTCTTAGCATGATAAAGAAGATTCAAAGAGAGTGAGATGCCAGCTCCTTTCATTCAGTCAGTAGCTTCAAACATTTCTGGTATATGAATAACATGATGTTTTTCAATGGCAAAAATCAATGAATATTGTAAATGCACAAACAGTAATTTCTCCGCATTGCAAGGTGCAATTCTGAAATTTTTGCTTTTTCCTGCTCCTCTTAGCATGATAAAGAAGATTCAAAGAGAGTGAGATGCCAGCTCCTTTCATTGAGTCAGTAGCTTCAATCATTTCTGGACTTTTTTCAATGGCAAAAATCATTGAATATTGTAAATGCACAAACAGTAATTTCTCCACATTGCAAGGTGCAATTCTGAAATTTTTTACTTTTTCCTGCTCCTCTTAGCATGATAAAGAAGATTCAAAGAGAGTGAGATGCCAGCTCCTTTCATTCAGTCAGTAGCTTCAATCATTTCTGGTATATGAATAACATGATGTTTTTCAATGGCAAAAATCAATGAATATTGTAAATGCACAAACAGTAATTTCTCCGCATTGCAAGGTGCAATTCTGAAATTTTTTGTTTTTTCCTGCTCCTCTTAGCATGATAAAGAAGATTCAAAGAGAGTGAGATGCCAGCTCCTTTCATTCAGTCAGTAGCTTCAAACATTTCTGGTATATGAATAACATGATGTTTTTCAATGGCAAAAATCAATGAATATTGTAAATGCACAAACAGTAATTTCTCCGCATTGCAAGGTGCAATTCTGAAATTTTTTGCTTTTTCCTGCTCCTCTTAGCATGTTAAAGAAGATTCAAAGAGAGTGAGATGCCAGCTCCTTTCGTTCAGTCAGTAGCCTCAATCATTTCTGGACGTTTTTCAATGGTAAAAATCAATGAATATTGTAAATGCACAAACAGTAATTTCTCCGCATTGCAAGGTGCAATTCTGAAATTTTTTGCTTTTTCCTGCTCCTCTTAGCATGATAAAGAAGATTCAAAGAGAGTGAGATGCCAGCTCCTTTCATTCAGTCAGTAGCTTCAAACATTTCTGGTATATGAATAACATGATGTTTTTCAATGGCAAAAATCAATGAATATTGTAAATGCACAAACAGTAATTTCTCCGCATTGCAAGGTGCAATTCTGAAATTTTTTGCTTTTTCCTGCTCCTCTTAGCATGATAAAGAAGATTCAAAGAGAGTGAGATGCCAGCTCCTTTCATTCAGTCAGTAGCTTCAATCATTTCTGGTATATGAATAACATGATGTTTTTCAATGGCAAAAATCAATGAATATTGTAAATGCACAAACAGTAATTTCTCCGCATTGCAAGGTGCAATTCTGAAATTTTTTGCTTTTTCCTGCTCCTCTTAGCATGATAAAGAAGATTCAAAGAGAGTGAGATGCCAGCTCCTTTCATTCAGTCAGTAGCTTCAATCATTTCTGGACGTTTTTCAATGGCAAAAATCAATGAATATTGCAAATGCACAAACAGTAATTTCTCCGCATTGCAAGGTGCAATTCTGAAATTTTTTGCTTTTTCCTGCTCCTCTTAGCATGATAAACAAGATTCAAAGAGAGTGAGATGCCAGCTCCTTTCATTCAGTCAGTAGCTTCAATCATTTCTGGACGTTTTTCAATGGCAAAAATCAATGAATATTGTAAATGCACAAACAGTAATTTCTCCGCATTGCAAGGTGCAATTCTGAAATTTTTTGCTTTTACCTGCTCCTCTTAGCATGATAAAGTAGATTCAAAGAGAGTGAGATGCCAGCTCCTTTCATTCAGTCAGTAGCTTCAATCATTTCTGGACGTTTTTCAATGGCAAAAATCAATGAATATTGTAAATGCACAAACAGTAATTTCTCCGCATTGCAAGTTGCAATTCTGAAATTTTTTGCTTTTTCCTGCTCCTCTTAGCATGATAAAGAAGATTCAAAGAGAGTGAGATGCCAGCTCCTTTCATTCAGTCAGTAGCTTCAAACATTTCTGGTATATGAATAACATGATGTTTTTCAATGGCAAAAATCAATGAATATTGTAAATGCACAAACAGTAATTTCTCCGCATTGCAAGGTGCAATTCTGAAATTTTTTGCTTTTTCCTGCTCCTCTTAGCATGATAAAGAAGATTCAAAGAGAGTGAGATGCCAGCTCCTTTCGTTCAGTCAGTAGCTTCAATCATTTCTGGACGTTTTTCAATGGCAAAAATCATTGAATATTATAAATGCACAAACAGTAATTTCTCCGCATTGCATAGTGCAATTCTGAAATTTTTTACTTTTTCCTGCTCCTCTTAGCATGATAAAGAAGATTCAAAGAGAGTGAGATGCCAGCTCCTTTCATTCAGTCAGTAGCTTCAATCATTTCTGGTATATGAATAACATGATGTTTTTCAATGGCAAAAATCAATGAATATTGTAAATGCACAAACAGTAATTTCTCCGCATTGCAAGGTGCAATTCTGAAATTTTTTGCTTTTTCCTGCTCCTCTTAGCATGATAAAGAAGATTCAAAGAGAGTGAGATGCCAGCTCCTTTCATTCAGTCAGTAGCTTCAATAATTTCTGGATGTTTTTCAATGGCAAAAATCAATGAATATTGTAAATGCACAAACAGTAATTTCTCCGCATTGCAAGGTGCAATTCTGAAATTTTTTGCTTTTTCCTGCTCCTCTTAGCATGATAAACAAGATTCAAAGAGAGTGAGATGCCAGCTCCTTTCATTCAGTCAGTAGCTTCAATCATTTCTGGACGTTTTTCAATGGCAAAAATCAATGAATATTGTAAATGCACAAACAGTAATTTCTCCGCATTGCAAGGTGCAATTCTGAAATTTTTTGCTTTTTCCTGCTCCTCTTAGCATGATAAAGAAGATTCAAAGAGAGTGAGATGCCAGCTCCTTTCATTCAGTCAGTAGCTTCAAACATTTCTGGTATATGAATAACATGATGTTTTTCAATGGCAAAAATCAATGAATATTGTAAATGCACAAACAGTAATTTCTCCGCATTGCAAGGTGCAAGTCTGAAATTTTTTGCTTTTTCCTGCTCCTCTTAGCATGATAAAGAAGATTCAAAGAGAGTGAGATGCCAGCTACTTTCATTCAGTCAGTAGCTTCAATCATTTCTGGACGTTTTTCAATGGTAAAAATCAATGAATATTGTAAATGCACAAACAGTAATTTCTCCACATTGCAAGGTGCAATTCTGAAATTTTTTGCTTTTTCTTGCTCCTCTTAGCATGATAAAGAAGATTCAAAGAGAGTGAGATGCCAGCTCCTTTCATTCAGTCAGTAGCTTCAATCATTTCTGGATGTTTTTCAATGGCAAAAATCAATGAATATTGTAAATGCACAAACAGTAATTTCTCCGCATTGCAAGGTGCAATTCTGAAATTTTTTGCTTTTTCCTGCTCCTCTTAGCATGATAAACAAGATTCAAAGAGAGTGAGATGCCAGCTCCTTTCATTCAGTCAGTAGCTTCAATCATTTCTGGACGTTTTTCAATGGCAAAAATCAATGAATATTGTAAATGCACAAACAGTAATTTCTCCGCATTGCAAGGTGCAATTCTGAAATTTTTTGCTTTTTCCTGCTCCTCTTAGCATGATAAAGAAGATTCAAAGAGAGTGAGATGCCAGCTCCTTTCATTCAGTCAGTAGCTTCAAACATTTCTGGTATATGAATAACATGATGTTTTTCAATGGCAAAAATCAATGAATATTGTAAATGCACAAACAGTAATTTCTCCGCATTGCAAGGTGCAAGTCTGAAATTTTTTGCTTTTTCCTGCTCCTCTTAGCATGATAAAGAAGATTCAAAGAGAGTGAGATGCCAGCTACTTTCATTCAGTCAGTAGCTTCAATCATTTCTGGACGTTTTTCAATGGTAAAAATCAATGAATATTGTAAATGCACAAACAGTAATTTCTCCACATTGCAAGGTGCAATTCTGAAATTTTTTGCTTTTTCTTGCTCCTCTTAGCATGATAAAGAAGATTCAAAGAGAGTGAGATGCCAGCTCCTTTCATTCAGTCAGTAGCTTCAAACATTTCTGGTATATGAATAACATGATGTTTTTCAATGGCAAAAATCAATGAATATTGTAAATGCACAAACAGTAATTTCTCCGCATTGCAAGGTGCAATTCTGAAATTTTTTGCTTTTTCCTGCTCCTCTTAGCATGATAAAGAAGATTCAAAGAGAGTGAGATGCCAGCTCCTTTCATTCAGTCAGTAGCTTCAATCATTTCTGGATGTTTTTCAATGGCAAAAATCAATGAATATTGTAAATGCACAAACTGTAATTTCTCCGCATTGCAAGGTGCAATTCTGAAATTTTTTGCTTTTTCCTGCTCCTCTTAGCATAATAAAGAAGATTCAAAGAGAGTGAGATGCCAGCTCCTTTCATTCAGTCAGTAGCTTCAATCATTTCTGGACGTTTTTCAATGGCAAAAATCAATGAATATTGTAAATGCACAAACAGTAATTTCTCCGCATTGCAAGGTGCAATTCTGAAATTTTTTGCTTTTTCCTGCTCCTCTTAGCATGATAAAGAAGATTCAAAGAGAGTGAGATGCCAGCTCCTTTCATTCAGTCAGTACCTTCAATCATTTCTGGACGTTTTTCAATGGCAAAAATCAATGAATATTGTAAATGCACAAACAGTAATTTCTCCGCATTGCAAGGTGCAATTCTGAAATTTTTTGCTTTTTCCCGCTCCTCTTATCATGATAAAGATTCAAAGAGAGTGAGGTGCCAGCTCCTTTCATTCAGTCAGTAGCTTCAAACATTTCTGGTATATGAATAACATGTTTTTCAATGGCAAAAATCAATGAATATTGTAAATGCACAAACAGTAATTTCTCCGCATTGCAAGGTGCAATTCTGAAATTTTTTGCTTTTTCCTGCTCCTCTTAGCATGATAAAGAAGATTCAAAGAGAGTGAGATGCCAGCTCCTTTCATTCAGTCAGTAGCTTCAAACATTTCTGGTATATGAATAACATGATGTTTTTCAATGGCAAAAATCAATGAATATTGTAAATGCACAAACAGTAATTTCTCCGCATTGCAAGGTGCAATTCTGAAATTTTTTGCTTTTTCCTGCTCCTCTTAGCATGATAAAGAAGATTCAAAGAGAGTGAGATGCCAGCTCCTTTCATTCAGTCAGTAGCTTCAATCATTTCTGGATGTTTTTCAATGGCAAAAATCAATGAATATTGTAAATGCACAAACTGTAATTTCTCCGCATTGCAAGGTGCAATTCTGAAATTTTTTGCTTTTTCCTGCTCCTCTTAGCATGATAAAGAAGATTCAAAGAGAGTGAGATGCCAGCTCCTTTCATTCAGTCAGTAGCTTCAATCATTTCTGGACGTTTTTCAATGGCAAAAATCAATGAATATTGTAAATGCACAAACAGTAATTTCTCCGCATTGCAAGGTGCAATTCTGAAATTTTTTGCTTTTTCCTGCTCCTCTTAGCATGATAAAGAAGATTCAAAGAGAGTGAGATGCCAGCTCCTTTCATTCAGTCAGTACCTTCAATCATTTCTGGACGTTTTTCAATGGCAAAAATCAATGAAAATTGTAAATGCACAAACAGTAATTTCTCCGCATTGCAAGGTGCGATTCTGAAATTTTTTGCTTTTTCCTGCTCCTCTTAGCATGATAAAGAAGATTCAAAGAGAGTGAGATGCCAGCTCCTTTCATTCAGTCAGTAGCTTCAAACATTTCTGGTATATGAATAACATGATGTTTTTCAATGGCAAAAATCAATGAATATTGTAAATGCACAAACAGTAATTTCTCCGCATTGCAAGGTGCAAGTCTGAAATTTTTTGCTTTTTCCTGCTCCTCTTAGCATGATAAAGAAGATTCAAAGAGAGTGAGATGCCAGCTACTTTCATTCAGTCAGTAGCTTCAATCATTTCTGGACCTTTCTCAATGGTAAAAATCAATGAATATTGTAAATGCACAAACAGTAATTTCTCCACATTGCAAGGTGCAATTCTGAAATTTTTTGCTTTTTCCTGCTCCTCTTAGCATGATAAAGAAGATTCAAAGAGAGTGAGATGTCAGCTCCTTTCATTCAGTCAGTATCTTCAATCATTTCTGGTATATGAATAACATGATGTTTTTCAATGGCAAAAATCAATGAATATTGTAAATGCACAAACAGTAATTTCTCCGCATTGCAAGGTGCAATTCTGAAATTTTTTGCTTTTTCCTGCTCCTCTTAGCATGATAAAGAAGATTCAAAGAGAGTGAGATGCCAGCTCCTTTCATTCAGTCAGTAGCTTCAATCATTTCTGGACGTTTTTCAATGGCAAAAATCAATGAATATTGTAAATGCACAAACAGTAATTTCTCCGCATTGCAAGGTGCAATTCTGAAATTTTTTGCTTTTTCCTGCTCCTCTTAGCATGATAAACAAGATTCAAAGAGAGTGAGATGCCAGCTCCTTTCATTCAGTCAGTAGCTTCAATCATTTCTGGACGTTTTTCAATGGCAAAAATCAATGAATATTGTAAATGCACAAACAGTAATTTCTCCGCATTGCAAGGTGCAATTCTGAAATTTTTTGCTTTTTCCTGCTCCTCTTAGCATGATAAAGAAGATTCAAAGAGAGTGAGATGCCAGCTCCTTTCATTCAGTCAGTAGCTTCAAACATTTCTGGTATATGAATAACATGATGTTTTTCAATGGCAAAAATCAATGAATATTGTAAATGCACAAACAGTAATTTCTCCGCATTGCAAGGTGCAAGTCTGAAATTTTTTGCTTTTTCCTGCTCCTCTTAGCATGATAAAGAAGATACAAAGAGAGTGAGATGCCAGCTACTTTCATTCAGTCAGTAGCTTCAATCATTTCTGGATGTTTTTCAATGGTAAAAATCAATGAATATTGTAAATGCACAAACAGTAATTTCTCCACATTGCAAGGTGCAATTCTGAAATTTTTTGCTTTTTCCTGCTCCTCTTAGCATGATAAAGAAGATTCAAAGAGAGTGAGATGCCAGCTCCTTTCATTCAGTCAGTAGCTTCAAACATTTCTGGTATATGAATAACATGATGTTTTTCAATGGCAAAAATCAATGAATATTGTAAATGCACAAACAGTAATTTCTCCGCATTGCAAGGTGCAATTCTGAAATTTTTTGCTTTTTCCTGCTCCTCTTAGCATGATAAAGAAGATTCAAAGAGAGTGAGATGCCAGCTCCTTTCATTCAGTCAGTAGCTTCAAACATTTCTGGTATATGAATAACATGATGTTTTTCAATGGCAAAAATCAATGAATATTGTAAATGCACAAACAGTAATTTCTCCGCATTGCAAGGTGCAATTCTGAAATTTTTTGCTTTTTCCTGCTCCTCTTAGCATGATAAAGAATATTCAAAGAGAGTGAGATGCCAGCTCCTTTCATTCAGTCAGTAGCTTCAATCATTTCTGGATGTTTTTCAATGGCAAAAATCAATGAATATTGTAAATGCACAAACTGTAATTTCTCCGCATTGCAAGGTGCAATTCTGAAATTTTTTGTTTTTTCCTGCTCCTCTTAGCATGATAAAGAAGATTCAAAGAGAGTGAGATGCCAGCTCCTTTCATTCAGTCAGTAGCTTCAATCATTTCTGGACGTTTTTCAATGGCAAAAATCAATGAATATTGTAAATGCACAAACAGTAATTTCTCCGCATTGCAAGGTGCAATTCTGAAATTTTTTGCTTTTTCCTGCTCCTCTTAGCATGATAAAGAAGATTCAAAGAGAGTGAGATGCCAGCTCCTTTCATTCAGTCAGTACCTTCAATCATTTCTGGATGTTTTTCAATTGCAAAAATCAATGAATATTGTAAATGCACAAACAGTAATTTCTCCGCATTGCAAGGTGCAATTCTGAAATTTTTTGCTTTTTCCCGCTCCTCTTAGCATGATAAAGAAGATTCAAAGAGAGTGAGGTGCCAGCTCCTTTCATTCAGTCAGTAGCTTCAAACATTTCTGGTATATGAATAACATGTTTTTCAATGGCAAAAATCAATGAATATTGTAAATGCACAAACAGTAATTTCTCCGCATTGCAAGGTGCAATTCTGAAATTTTTTGATTTTTCCTGCTCCTCTTAGCATGATAAAGAAGATTCAAAGAGAGTGAGATGCCAGCTCCTTTCATTCAGTCAGTAGCTTCAATCATTTCTGGACGTTTTTCAATGGCAAAAATCAATGAATACTGTAAATGCACAAACAGTAATTTCTCCGCATTGCAAGGTGCAATTCTGAAATTTTTTGCTTTTTCCTGCTCCTCTTAGCATGATAAAGAAGATTCAAAGAGAGTGAGATGCCAGCTCCTTTCATTCAGTCAGTAGCTTCAATCATTTCTGGACGTTTTTCAATGGCAAAAATCAATGAATATTGTAAATGCACAAACAGTAATTTCTCCGCATTGCAAGGTGCAATTCTGAAATTTTTTGCTTTTTCCTGCTCCTCTTAGCATGATAAAGAAGATTCAAAGAGAGTGAGATGCCAGCTCCTTTCATTCAGTCAGTAGCTTCAATCATTTCTGGACGTTTTTCAATGGCAAAAATCAATGAATATTGTAAATGCACAAACAGTAATTTCTCCGCATTGCAAGGTGCAATTCTGAAATTTTTTGCTTTTTCCTGCTCCTCTTAGCATGATAAAGAAGATTCAAAGAGAGTGAGATGCCAGCTCCTTTCATTCAGTCAGTACCTTCAATCATTTCTGGATGTTTTTCAATGGCAAAAATCAATGAATATTGTAAATGCACAAACAGTAATTTCTCCGCATTGCAAGGTGCAATTCTGAAATTTTTTGCTTTTTCCCGCTCCTCTTAGCATGATAAAGAAGATTCAAAGAGAGTGAGGTGCCAGCTCCTTTCATTCAGTCAGTAGCTTCAAACATTTCTGGTATATGAATAACATGTTTTTCAATGGCAAAAATCAATGAATATTGTAAATGCACAAACAGTAATTTCTCCGCATTGCAAGGTGCAATTCTGAAATTTTTTGATTTTTCCTGCTCCTCTTAGCATGATAAAGAAGATTCAAAGAGAGTGAGATGCCAGCTCCTTTCATTCAGTCAGTAGCTTCAATCATTTCTGGACGTTTTTCAATGGCAAAAATCAATGAATATTGTAAATGCACAAACAGTAATTTCTCCGCATTGCAAGGTGCAATTCTGAAATTTTTTGCTTTTTCCTGCTCCTCTTAGCATGATAAAGAAGATTCAAAGAGAGTGAGATGCCAGCTCCTTTCATTCAGTCAGTAGCTTCAATCATTTCTGGACGTTTTTCAATGGCAAAAATCAATGAATATTGTAAATGCACAAACAGTAATTTCTCCGCATTGCAAGGTGCAATTCTGAAATTTTTTGCTTTTTCCTGCTCCTCTTAGCATGATAAAGAAGATTCAAAGAGAGTGAGATGCCAGCTCCTTTCATTCAGTCAGTAGCTTCAAACATTTCTGGTATATGAATAACATGATGTTTTTCAATGGCAAAAATCAATGAATATTGTAAATGCACAAACAGTAATTTCTCCGCATTGCAAGGTGCAAGTCTGAAATTTTTTGCTTTTTCCTGCTCCTCTTAGCATGGTAAAGAAGATTCAAAGAGAGTGAGATGCCAGCTACTTTCATTCAGTCAGTAGCTTCAATCATTTCTGGACGTTTTTCAATGGTAAAAATCAATGAATATTGTAAATGCACAAACAGTAATTTCTCCACATTGCAAGGTGCAAATCTGAAATTTTTTGCTTTTTCCTGCTCCTCTTAGCATGATAAAGAAGATTCAAAGAGAGTGAGATGCCAGCTCCTTTCATTCAGTCAGTAGCTTCAAACATTTCTGGTATATGAATAACATGATGTTTTTCAATGGCAAAAATCAATGAATATTGTAAATGCACAAACAGTAATTTCTCCGCATTGCAAGGTGCAATTCTGAAATTTTTTGCTTTTTCCTGCTCCTCTTAGCATGATAAAGAAGATTCAAAGAGAGTGAGATGCCAGCTCCTTTCATTCAGTCAGTAGCTTCAAACATTTCTGGTATATGAATAACATGATGTTTTTCAATGGCAAAAATCAATGAATATTGTAAATGCACAAACAGTAATTTCTCCGCATTGCAAGGTGCAATTCTGAAATTTTTTGCTTTTTCCTGCTCCTCTTAGCATGATAAAGAAGATTCAAAGAGAGTGAGATGCCAGCTCCTTTCATTCAGTCAGTAGCTTCAATCATTTCTGGACGTTTTTCAATGGCAAAAATCAATGAATATTGTAAATGCACAAACAGTAATTTCTCCGCATTGCAAGGTGCAATTCTGAAATTTTTTGCTTTTTCCTGCTCCTCTTAGCATGATAAAGAAGATTCAAAGAGAGTGAGATGCCAGCTCCTTTCATTCAGTCAGTAGCTTCAATCATTTCTGGACGTTTTTCAATGGCAAAAATCAATGAATATTGTAAATGCACAAACAGTAATTTCTCCGCATTGCAAGGTGCAATTCTGAAATTTTTTGCTTTCTCCTGCTCCTCTTAGCATGATAAAGAAGATTCAAAGAGAGTGAGATGCCAGCTCCTTTCATTCAGTCAGTAGCTTCAAACATTTCTGGTATATGAATAACATGATGTTTTTCAATGGCAAAAATCAATGAATATTGTAAATGCACAAACAGTAATTTCTCCGCATTGCAAGGTGCAATTCTGAAATTTTTTGCTTTTTCCTGCTCCTCTTAGCATGATAAAGAAGATTCAAAGAGAGTGAGATGCCAGCTCCTTTCATTCAGTCAGTAGCTTCAATCATTTCTGGACGTTTTTCAATGGCAAAAATCAATGAATATTGTAAATGCACAAACAGTAATTTCTCCGCATTGCAAGGTGCAATTCTGAAATTTTTTGCTTTTTCCTGCTCCTCTTAGCATGATAAAGAAGATTCAAAGAGAGTGAGATGCCAACTCCTTTCATTCAGTCAGTAGCTTCAATCATTTCTGGACGTTTTTCAATGGCAAAAATCAATGAATATTGTAAATGCACAAACAGTAATTTCTCCGCATTGCAAGGTGCAATTCTGAAATTTTTTGCTTTTTCCTGCTCCTCTTAGCATGACAAAGAAGATTCAAAGAGAGTAAGATGCCAGCTCCTTTCATTCAGTCAGTAGCTTCAATCATTTCTGGTATATGAATAACATGATGTTTTTCAATGGCAAAAATCAATGAATATTGTAAATGCACAAACAGTAATTTCTCCGCATTGCAAGGTGCAATTCTGAAATTTTTTGCTTTTTCCTGCTCCTCTTAGCATGATAAAGAAGATTCAAAGAGAGTGAGATGCCAGCTCCTTTCATTCAGTCAGTAGCTTCAATCATTTCTGGACGTTTTTCAATGGCAAAAATCAATGAATATTGTAAATGCACAAACAGTAATTTCTCCGCATTGCAAGGTGCAATTCTGAAATTTTTTGCTTTTTCCTGCTCCTCTTAGCATGATAAAGAAGATTCAAAGAGAGTGAGATGCCAGCTCCTTTCATTCAGTCAGTAGCTTCAATCATTTCTGGACGTTTTTCAATGGCAAAAATCAATGAATATTGTAAATGCACAAACAGTAATTTCTCCGCATTGCAAGGTGCAATTCTGAAATTTTTTGCTTTTTCCTGCTCCTCTTAGCATGATAAAGAAGATTCAAAGAGAGTGAGATGCCAGCTCCTTTCATTCAGTCAGTAGCTTCAAACATTTCTTGTATATGAATAACATGATGTTTTTCAATGGCAAAAATCAATGAATATTGTAAAAGCACAAACAGTAATTTCTCCGCATTGCAAGGTGCAATTCTGAAATTTTTTGCTTTTTCCTGCTCCTCTTAGCATGATAAAGAAGATTCAAAGAGAGTGAGATGCCAGCTCCTTTCATTCAGTCAGTAGCTTCAATCATTTCTTGACGTTTTTCAATGGCAAAAATCAATGAATATTGTAAATGCACAAACAGTAATTTCTCCGCATTGCAAGGTGCAATTCTGAAATTTTTTGCTTTTTCCTGCTCCTCTTAGCATGATAAAGAAGATTCAAAGAGAGTGAGATGCCAGCTCCTTTCATTCAGTCAGTAGCTTCAATCATTTCTGGTATATGAATAACATGATGTTTTTCAATGGCAAAAATCAATGAATATTGTAAATGCACAAACAGTAATTTCTCCGCATTGCAAGTTGCAATTCTGAAATTTTTTGCTTTTTCCTGCTCCTCTTAGCATGATAAAGAAGATTCAAAGAGAGTGAGATGCCAGCTCCTTTCATTCAGTCAGTAGCTTCAATCATTTCTGGACGTTTTTCAATGGCAAAAATCAATGAATATTGTAAATGCACAAACAGTAATTTCTCCGCATTGCAAGGTGCAATTCTGAAATTTTTTGCTTTTTCCTGCTCCTCTTAGCATGATAAAGAAGATTCAAAGAGAGTGAGATGCCAGCTCCTTTCATTCAGTCAGTAGCTTCAATCATTTCTGGACGTTTTTCAATGGCAAAAATCAATGAATATTGTAAATGCACAAACAGTAATTTCTCCGCATTGCAAGGTGCAATTCTGAAATTTTTTGCTTTTTCCTGCTCCTCTTAGCATGATAAAGAAGATTCAAAGAGAGTTAGATGCCAGCTCCTTTCATTCAGTCAGTAGCTTCAAACATTTCTGGTATATGAATAACATGATGTTTTTCAATGGCAAAAATCAATGAATATTGTAAAAGCACAAACAGTAATTTCTCCGCATTGCAAGGTGCAATTCTGAAATTTTTTGCTTTTTCCTGCTCCTCTTAGCATGATAAAGAAGATTCAAAGAGAGTGAGATGCCAGCTCCTTTCATTCAGTCAGTAGCTTCAATCATTTCTGGACGTTTTTCAATGGCAAAAATCAATGAATATTGTAAATGCACAAACAGTAATTTCTCCGCATTGCAAGGTGCAATTCTGAAATTTTTTGCTTTTTCCTGCTCCTCTTAGCATGATAAAGAAGATTCAAAGAGAGCGAGATGCCAGCTCCTTTCATTCAGTCAGTAGCTTCAATCATTTCTGGTATATGAATAACATGATGTTTTTCAATGGCAAAAATCAATGAATATTGTAAATGCACAAACAGTAATTTCTCCGCATTGCAAGGTGCAATTCTGAAATTTTTTGCTTTTTCCTGCTCCTCTTAGCATGATAAAGAAGATTCAAAGAGAGTGAGATGCCAGCTCCTTTCATTCAGTCAGTAGCTTCAATCATTTCTGGACGTTTTTCAATGGCAAAAATCAATGAATATTGTAAATGCACAAACAGTAATTTCTCCGCATTGCAAGGTGCAATTCTGAAATTTTTTGCTTTTTCCTGCTCCTCTTAGCATGATAAAGAAGATTCAAAGAGAGTGAGATGCCAGCTCCTTTCATTCAGTCAGTAGCTTCAAACATTTCTGGTATATGAATAACATGATGTTTTTCAATGGCAAAAATCAATGAATATTGTAAATGCACAAACAGTAATTTCTCCGCATTGCAAGGTGCAATTCTGAAATTTTTTGCTTTTTCCTGCTCCTCTTAGCATGATAAAGAAGATTCAAAGAGAGTGAGATGCCAGCTCCTTTCATTCAGTCAGTAGCTTCAATCATTTCTGGACGTTTTTCAATGGCAAAAATCAATGAATATTGTAAATGCACAAACAGTAATTTCTCCGCATTGCAAGGTGCAATTCTGAAATTTTTTGCTTTTTCCTGCTCCTCTTAGCATGATAAAGAAGATTCAAAGAGAGTGAGATGCCAGCTCCTTTCATTCAGTCAGTAGCTTCAATCATTTCTGGTATATGAATAACATGATGTTTTTCAATGGCAAAAATCAATGAATATTGTAAATGCACAAACAGTAATTTCTCCGCATTGCAAGGTGCAATTCTGAAATTTTTTGCTTTTTCCTGCTCCTCTTAGCATGATAAAGAAGATTCAAAGAGAGTGAGATGCCAGTTCCTTTCATTCAGTCAGTAGCTTCAATCATTTCTGGACGTTTTTCAATGGCAAAAATCAATGAATATTGTAAATGCACAAACAGTAATTTCTCCGCATTGCAAGGTGCAATTCTGAAATTTTTTGCTTTTTCCTGCTCCTCTTAGCATGATAAAGAAGATTCAAAGAGAGTGAGTTGCCAGCTCCTTTCATTCAGTCAGTAGCTTCAATCATTTCTGGTATATGAATAACATGATGTTTTTCAATGGCAAAAATCAATGAATATTGTAAATGCACAAACAGTAATTTCTCCGCATTGCAAGGTGCAATTCTGAATTTTTTTGCTTTTTCCTGCTCCTCTTAGCATGATAAAGAAGATTCAAAGAGAGTGAGATGCCAGCTCCTTTCATTCAGTCAGTAGCTTCAATCATTTCTGGACGTTTTTCAATGGCAAAAATCAATGAATATTGTAAATGCACAAACAGTAATTTCTCCGCATTGCAAGGTGCAATTCTGAAATTTTTTGCTTTTTCCTGCTCCTCTTAGCATGATAAACAAGATTCAAAGAGAGTGAGATGCCAGCTCCTTTCATTCAGTCAGTAGCTTCAATCATTTCTGGACGTTTTTCAATGGCAAAAATCAATGAATATTGTAAATGCACAAACAGTAATTTCTCCGCATTGCAAGGTGCAATTCTGAAATTTTTTGCTTTTTCCTGCTCCTCTTAGCATGATAAAGAAGATTCAAAGAGAGTGAGATGCCAGCTCCTTTCATTCAGTCAGTAGCTTCAAACATTTCTGGTATATGAATAACATGATGTTTTTCAATGGCAAAAATCAATGAATATTGTAAATGCACAAACAGTAATTTCTCCGCATTGCAAGGTGCAAGTCTGAAATTTTTTGCTTTTTCCTGCTCCTCTTAGCATGATAAAGAAGATTCAAAGAGAGTGAGATGCCAGCTCCTTTCATTCAGTCAGTAGCTTCAATCATTTCTGGACGTTTTTCAATGGCAAAAATCAATGAATATTGTAAATGCACAAACAGTAATTTCTCCGCATTGCAAGGTGCAATTCTGAAATTTTTTGCTTTTTCCTGCTCCTCTTAGCATGATAAAGAAGATTCAAAGAGAGTGAGATGCCAGCTCCTTTCATTCAGTCAGTAGCTTCAATCATTTCTGGACGTTTTTCAATGGCAAAAATCAATGAATATTGTAAATGCACAAACAGTAATTTCTCCGCATTGCAAGGTGCAATTCTGAAATTTTTTGCTTTTTCCTGCTCCTCTTAGCATGATAAAGAAGATTCAAAGAGAGTTAGATGCCAGCTCCTTTCATTCAGTCAGTAGCTTCAAACATTTCTGGTATATGAATAACATGATGTTTTTCAATGGCAAAAATCAATGAATATTGTAAAAGCACAAACAGTAATTTCTCCGCATTGCAAGGTGCAATTCTGAAATTTTTTGCTTTTTCCTGCTCCTCTTAGCATGATAAAGAAGATTCAAAGAGAGTGAGATGCCAGCTCCTTTCATTCAGTCAGTAGCTTCAATCATTTCTGGACGTTTTTCAATGGCAAAAATCAATGAATATTGTAAATGCACAAACAGTAATTTCTCCGCATTGCAAGGTGCAATTCTGAAATTTTTTGCTTTTTCCTGCTCCTCTTAGCATGATAAAGAAGATTCAAAGAGAGCGAGATGCCAGCTCCTTTCATTCAGTCAGTAGCTTCAATCATTTCTGGTATATGAATAACATGATGTTTTTCAATGGCAAAAATCAATGAATATTGTAAATGCACAAACAGTAATTTCTCCGCATTGCAAGGTGCAATTCTGAAATTTTTTGCTTTTTCCTGCTCCTCTTAGCATGATAAAGAAGATTCAAAGAGAGTGAGATGCCAGCTCCTTTCATTCAGTCAGTAGCTTCAATCATTTCTGGACGTTTTTCAATGGCAAAAATCAATGAATATTGTAAATGCACAAACAGTAATTTCTCCGCATTGCAAGGTGCAATTCTGAAATTTTTTGCTTTTTCCTGCTCCTCTTAGCATGATAAAGAAGATTCAAAGAGAGTGAGATGCCAGCTCCTTTCATTCAGTCAGTAGCTTCAAACATTTCTGGTATATGAATAACATGATGTTTTTCAATGGCAAAAATCAATGAATATTGTAAATGCACAAACAGTAATTTCTCCGCATTGCAAGGTGCAATTCTGAAATTTTTTGCTTTTTCCTGCTCCTCTTAGCATGATAAAGAAGATTCAAAGAGAGTGAGATGCCAGCTCCTTTCATTCAGTCAGTAGCTTCAATCATTTCTGGACGTTTTTCAATGGCAAAAATCAATGAATATTGTAAATGCACAAACAGTAATTTCTCCGCATTGCAAGGTGCAATTCTGAAATTTTTTTGCTTTTTCCTGCTCCTCTTAGCATGATAAAGAAGATTCAAAGAGAGTGAGATGCCAGCTCCTTTCATTCAGTCAGTAGCTTCAATCATTTCTGGTATATGAATAACATGATGTTTTTCAATGGCAAAAATCAATGAATATTGTAAATGCACAAACAGTAATTTCTCCGCATTGCAAGGTGCAATTCTGAAATTTTTTGCTTTTCCTGCTCCTCTTAGCATGATAAAGAAGATTCAAAGAGAGTGAGATGCCAGCTCCTTTCATTCAGTCAGTAGCTTCAATCATTTCTGGACGTTTTTCAATGGCAAAAATCAATGAATATTGTAAATGCACAAACAGTAATTTCTCCGCATTGCAAGGTGCAATTCTGAAATTTTTTGCTTTTTCCTGCTCCTCTTAGCATGATAAAGAAGATTCAAAGAGAGTGAGTTGCCAGCTCCTTTCATTCAGTCAGTAGCTTCAATCATTTCTGGTATATGAATAACATGATGTTTTTCAATGGCAAAAATCAATGAATATTGTAAATGCACAAACAGTAATTTCTCCGCATTGCAAGGTGCAATTCTGAATTTTTTTGCTTTTTCCTGCTCCTCTTAGCATGATAAAGAAGATTCAAAGAGAGTGAGATGCCAGCTCCTTTCATTCAGTCAGTAGCTTCAATCATTTCTGGAATGAACGTTTTTAAATGGCAAAAATCAATGAATATTGTAAATGCACAAACAGTAATTTCTCCGCATTGCAAGGTGCAATTCTGAAATTTTTTGCTTTTTCCTGCTCCTCTTAGCATGATAAACAAGATTCAAAGAGAGTGAGATGCCAGCTCCTTTCATTCAGTCAGTAGCTTCAATCATTTCTGGACGTTTTTCAATGGCAAAAATCAATGAATATTGTAAATGCACAAACAGTAATTTCTTCCGCATTGCAAGGTGCAATTCTGAAATTTTTGCTTTTTCCTGCTCCTCTTAGCATGATAAAGAAGATTCAAAGAGAGTGAGATGCCAGCTCCTTTCATTCAGTCAGTAGCTTCAAACATTTCTGGTATATGAATAACATGATGTTTTTCAATGGCAAAAATCAATGAATATTGTAAATGCACAAACAGTAATTTCTCCGCATTGCAAGGTGCAAGTCTGAAATTTTTTGCTTTTTCCTGCTCCTCTTAGCATGATAAAGAAGATTCAAAGAGAGTGAGATGCCAGCTACCTTTCATTCAGTCAGTAGCTTCAATCATTTCTGGACGTTTTTTCAATGGTAAAAATCAATGAATATTGTAAATGCACAAACAGTAATTTCTCCACATTGCAAGGTGCAATTCTGAAATTTTTTGGCTTTTTCCTGCTCCTCTTAGCATGATAAAGAACATTCAAAGAGAGTGAGATGCCAGCTCCTTTCATTCAGTCAGTAGCTTCAATCATTTCTGGTATATGAATAACATGATGTTTTTTCAATGGCAAAAATCAATGAATATTGTAAATGCACAAACAGTAATTTCTCCGCATTGCAAGGTGCAATTCTGAAATTTTTTGCTTTTTCCTGCTCCTCTTAGCATGATAAAGAAGATTCAAAGAGAGTGAGATGCCAGCTCCTTTCATTCAGTCAGTAGCTTCAATCATTTCTGGACGTTTTTCAATGGCAAAAATCAATGAATATTGTAAATGCACAAACAGTAATTTCTCCGCATTGCAAGGTGCAATTCTGAAATTTTTTGCTTTTTCCTGCTCCTCTTAGCATGATAAAGAAGATTCAAAGAGAGTGAGATGTCAGCTCCTTTCATTCAGTCAGTAGCTTCAAACATTTCTGGTATATGAATAACATGATGTTTTTCAATGGCAAAAATCAATGAATTTTGTAAATGCACAAACAGTAATTTCTCCGCATTGCAAGGTGCAATTCTGAAATTTTTTGCTTTTTCCTGCTCCTCTTAGCATGATAAAGAAGATTCAAAGAGAGTGAGATGCCAGTTCCTTTCATTCAGTCAGTAGCTTCAATCATTTCTGGACGTTTTTCAATGGCAAAAATCAATGAATATTGTAAATGCACAAACAGTAATTTCTCCGCATTGCAAGGTGCAATTCTGAAATTTTTTTGCTTTTTCCTGCTCCTCTTAGCATGATAAAGAAGATTCAAAGAGAGTGAGATGCCAGCTCCTTTCATTCAGTCAGTAGCTTCAATCATTTCTGGTATATGAATAACATGATGTTTTTCAATGGCAAAAATCAATGAATATTGTAAATGCACAAACAGTAATTTCTCCGCATTGCAAGGTGCAATTCTGAAATTTTTTGCTTTTTCCTGCTCCTCTTAGCATGATAAAGAAGATTCAAAGAGAGTGAGATGCCAGCTCCTTTCATTCAGTCAGTAGCTTCAATCATTTCTGGACGTTTTTCAATGGCAAAAATCAATGAATATTGTAAATGCACAAACAGTAATTTCTCCGCATTGCAAGGTGCAATTCTGAAATTTTTTGCTTTTTTCCTGCTCCTCTTAGCATGATAAAGAAGATTCAAAGAGAGTGAGATGCCAGCTCCTTTCATTCAGTCAGTAGCTTCAATCATTTCTGGACGTTTTTCAACGGCAAAAATCAATGAATATTGTAAATGCACAAACAGTAATTTCTCCGCATTGCAAGGTGCAATTCTGAAATTTTTTGCTTTTTCCTGCTCCTCTTAGCATGATAAAGAAGATTCAAAGAGAGTGAGATGTCAGCTCCTTTCATTCAGTCAGTAGCTTCAAACATTTCTGGTATATGAATAACATGATGTTTTTCAATGGCAAAAATCAATGAATTTTGTAAATGCACAAACAGTATTTCTCCGCATTGCAAGGTGCAATTCTGAAATTTTTTGCTTTTTCCTGCTCCTCTTAGCATGATAAAGAAGATTCAAAGAGAGTGAGATGCCAGTTCCTTTCATTCAGTCAGTAGCTTCAATCATTCTGGACGTTTTTCAATGGCAAAAATCAATGAATATTGTAAATGCACAAACAGTAATTTCTCCGCATTGCAAGGTGCAATTCTGAAATTTTTTGCTTTTTCCTGCTCCTCTTAGCATGATAAAGAAGATTCAAAGAGAGTGAGATGCCAGCTCCTTTCATTCAGTCAGTAGCTTCAATCATTTCTGGTATATGAATAACATGATGTTTTTCAATGGCAAAAATCAATGAATATTGTAAATGCACAAACAGTAATTTCTCCGCATTGCAAGGTGCAATTCTGAAATTTTTTGCTTTTTCCTGCTCCTCTTAGCATGATAAAGAAGATTCAAAGAGAGTGAGATGCCAGCTCCTTTCATTCAGTCAGTAGCTTCAATCATTCTGGACGTTTTCAATGGCAAAAATCAATGAATATTGTAAATGCACAAACAGTAATTTCTCCGCATTGCAAGGTGCAATTCTGAAATTTTTTGCTTTTTCCTGCTCCTCTTAGCATGATAAACAAGATTCAAAGAGAGTGAGATGCCAGCTCCTTTCATTCAGTCAGTAGCTTCAATCATTTCTGGACGTTTTTCAATGGCAAAAATCAATGAATATTGTAAATGCACAAACAGTAATTTCTCCGCATTGCAAGGTGCAATTCTGAAATTTTTTGCTTTTTCCTGCTCCTCTTAGCATGATAAAGAAGATTCAAAAAGAGTGAGATGCCAGCTCCTTTCATTCAGTCAGTAGCTTCAAACATTTCTGGTATATGAATAACATGATGTTTTTCAATGGCAAAAATCAATGAATATTGTAAATGCACAAACAGTAATTTCTCCGCATTGCAAGGTGCAAGTCTGAAATTTTTTGCTTTTTCCTGCTCCTCTTAGCATGATAAAGAAGATTCAAAGAGAGTGAGATGCCAGCTACTTTCATTCAGTCAGTAGCTTCAATCATTTCTGGACGTTTTTCAATGGTAAAAATCAATGAATATTGTAAATGCCACAAACAGTAATTTCTCCACATTGCAAGGTGCAATTCTGAAATTTTTTGCTTTTTCCTGCTCCTCTTAGCATGATAAAGAAGATTCAAAGAGAGTGAGATGCCAGCTCCTTCATTCAGTCAGTAGCTTCAAACATTTCTGGTATATGAATAACATGATGTTTTTCAATGGCAAAAATCAATGAATATTGTAAATGCACAAACAGTAATTTCTCTGCATTGCAAGGTGCATTCTGAAATTTTTTGCTTTTTCCTGCTCCTCTTAGCATGATAAAGAAGATTCAAAGAGAGTGAGATGCCAGCTACTTTCATTCAGTCAGTAGCTTCAATCATTTCTGGACGTTTTTCAATGGTAAAAATCAATGAATATTGTAAATGCACAAACAGTAATTTCTCCACATTGCAAGGTGCAATTCTGAAATTTTTTGCTTTTTCCTGCTCCTCTTAGCATGATAAAGAAGATTCAAAGAGAGTGAGATGCCAGCTCCTTTCATTCAGTCAGTAGCTTCAAACATTTCTGGTATATGAATAACATGATGTTTTTCAATGGCAAAAATCAATGAATATTGTAAATGCACAAACAGTAATTTCTCCGCATTGCAAGGTGCAATTCTGAAAATTTTTTTGCTTTTTCCTGCTCCTCTTAGCATGATAAAGAAGATTCAAAGAGAGTGAGATGCCAGCTCCTTTCATTCAGTCAGTAGCTTCAAACATTTCTGGTATATGAATAACATGATGTTTTTCAATGGCAAAAATCAATGAATATTGTAAATGCACAAACAGTAATTTCTCCGCATTGCAAGGTGCAATTCTGAAATTTTTTGCTTTTTCCTGCTCCTCTTAGCATGATAAAGAATATTCAAAGAGAGTGAGATGCCAGCTCCTTTCATTCAGTCAGTAGCTTCAATCATTTCTGGATGTTTTTCAATGGCAAAAATCAATGAATATTGTAAATGCACAAACTGTAATTTCTCCGCATTGCAAGGTGCAATTCTGAAATTTTTGCTTTTTCCTGCTCCTCTTAGCATGATAAAGAAGATTCAAAGAGAGTGAGATGCCAGCTCCTTTCATTCAGTCAGTAGCTTCAATCATTTCTGGACGTTTTTCAATGGCAAAAATCAATGAATATTGTAATGCACAACAGTAATTTCTCCGCATTGCAAGGTGCAATTCTGAAATTTTTTGCTTTTTCCTGCTCCTCTTAGCATGATAAAGAAGATTCAAAGAGAGTGAGATGCCAGCTCCTTTCATTCAGTCAGTACCTTCAATCATTTCTGGATGTTTTTCAATGGCAAAAATCAATGAATATTGTAAATGCACAAACAGTAATTTCTCCGCATTGCAAGGTGCAATTCTGAAATTTTTTGCTTTTTCCCGCTCCTCTTAGCATGATAAAGAAGATTCAAAGAGAGTGAGGTGCCAGCTCCTTTCATTCAGTCAGTAGCTTCAAACATTTCTGGTATATGAATAACATGTTTTTCAATGGCAAAAATCATTGAATATTGTAAATGCACAAACAGTAATTTCTCCGCATTGCAAGTGCAATTCTGAAATTTTTTGCTTTTTCCTGCTCCTCTTAGCATGATAAAGAAGATTCAAAGAGAGTGAGATGCCAGCTCCTTTCATTCAGTCAGTAGCTTCAATCATTTCTGGACGTTTTTCAATGGCAAAAATCAATGAATATTGTAAATGCACAAACAGTAATTTCTCCGCATTGCAAGGTGCAATTCTGAAATTTTTGCTTTTTCCTGCTCCTCTTAGCATGATAAAGAAGATTCAAAGAGAGTGAGATGCCAGCTCCTTTCATTCAGTCAGTAGCTTCAATCATTTCTGGACGTTTTTCAATGGCAAAAATCAATGAATATTGTAAATGCACAAACAGTAATTTCTCCGCATTGCAAGGTGCAATTCTGAAATTTTTTGCTTTTTCCTGCTCCTCTTAGCATGATAAAGAAGATTCAAAGAGAGTGAGATGCCAGCTCCTTTCATTCAGTCAGTAGCTTCAATCATTTCTGGACGTTTTTCATGGCAAAAATCAATGAATATTGTAAATGCACAAACAGTAATTTCTCCGCATTGCAAGGTGCAATTCTGAAATTTTTTGCTTTTTCCTGCTCCTCTTAGCATGATAAAGAAGATTCAAAGAGAGTGAGATGCCAGCTCCTTTCATTCAGTCAGTAGCTTCAAACATTTCTGGTATATGAATAACATGATGTTTTTCAATGGCAAAAATCAATGAATATTGTAAATGCACAAACAGTAATTTCTCCGCATTGCAAGGTGCAAGTCTGAAATTTTTTCTTTTTCCTGCTCCTCTTAGCATGATAAAGAAGATTCAAAGAGAGTGAGATGCCAGCTACTTTCATTCAGTCAGTAGCTTCAATCATTTCTGGACGTTTTTCAATGGTAAAAAATCAATGAATATTGTAAATGCACAAACAGTAATTTCTCCACATTGCAAGGTGCAATTCTGAAATTTTTGTTTTTTCCTGCTCCTCTTAGCATGATAAAGAAGATTCAAAGAGAGTGAGATGCCAGCTCCTTTCATTCAGTCAGTAGCTTCAAACATTTCTGGTATATGAATAAACATGATGTTTTCAATGGCAAAAATCAATGAATATTGTAAATGCACAAACAGTAATTTCTCCGCATTGCAAGGTGCAATTCTGAAATTTTTTGCTTTTTCCTGCTCCTCTTAGCATGATAAAGAAGATTCAAAGAGAGTGAGATGCCAGCTCCTTTCATTCAGTCAGTAGCTTCAAACATTTCTGGTATATGAATAACATGATGTTTTTCAATGGCAAAAATCAATGAATATTGTAATGCACAAAGAGTAATTTCTCCGCATTGCAAGGTGCAATTCTGAAATTTTTTGCTTTTTCCTGCTCCTCTTAGCATGATAAAGAAGATTCAAAGAGAGTGAGATGCCAGCTCCTTTCATTCAGTCAGTAGCTTCAATCATTTCTGGACGTTTTTCAATGGGCAAAAATCAATGAATATTGTAAATGCACAAACAGTAATTTCTCCGCATTGCAAGGTGCAATTCTGAAATTTTTTGCTTTTTCCTGCTCCTCTTAGCATGATAAAGAAGATTCAAAGAGAGTGAGATGCCAGCTCCTTTCATTCAGTCAGTAGCTTCAATCATTTCTGGAATGAATAACATGAGTTTTTCAATGGCAAAAATCAATGAATATTGTAAATGCACAAACAGTAATTTCTCCGCATTGCAAGGTGCAATTCTGAAATTTTTTGCTTTTTCCTGCTCCTCTTAGCATGATAAAGAAGATTCAAAGAGAGTGAGATGCCAGCTCCTTTCATTCAGTCAGTAGCTACAAACATTTCTGGTATATGAATAACATGATGTTTTCAATGGCAAAAATCAATGAATATTGTAAATGCACAAACAGTAATTTCTCCGCTTTGCAAGGTGCAATTCTGAAATTTTTTGCTTTTTCCTGCTCCTCTTAGCATGATAAAGAAGATTCAAAGAGAGTGAGATGCCAGCTCCTTTCATTCAGTCAGTAGCTTCTATCATTTCTGGACGTTTTTCAATGGCAAAAATCAATGAATATTGTAAATGCACAAACAGTAATTTCTCCGCATTGCAAGGTGCAATTCTGAAATTTTTTGCTTTTTCCTGCTCCTCTTAGCATGATAAAGAAGATCAAAGAGAGTGAGATGCCAGCTCCTTTCATTCAGTCAGTAGTTCAAACATTTCTGGTATATGAATAACATGATGTTTTTCAATGGCAAAATCAATGAATATTGTAATGCACAAAGAGTAATTTCTCCGCATTGCAAGGTGCAATTC
This sequence comes from Phyllobates terribilis, assembly GCF_046119375.1. NCBI lineage: Eukaryota > Metazoa > Chordata > Amphibia > Anura > Dendrobatidae > Phyllobates > Phyllobates terribilis. Next base: position 260,525 of record NW_027364310.1, read on the forward strand.
TGAAATTTTTTGCTTTTTCCTGCTCCTCTTAGCATGATAAAGATGATTCAAAGAGAGTGAGATGCCAGCTCCTTTCATTCAGTCAGTAGCTTCAATCATTTCTGGACGTTTTCAATGGCAAAAATCAATGAATATTGTAAATGCACAAACAGTAATTTCTCCGCATTGCAAGGTGCAATTCTGAAATTTTTTGCTTTTTCCTGCTCCTCTTAGCATGATAAAGAAGATTCAAAGAGAGTGAGATGCCAGCTCCTTTCATTCAGTCAGTAGCTTCAATCATTTCTGGACGTTTTTCAATGGCAAAAATCAATGAATATTGTAAATGCACAAACAGTAATTTCTCCGCATTGCAAGGTGCAATTCTGAAATTTTTTGCTTTTCCTGCTTCCTCTTAGCATTGATAAAGGAAGATTCCAAAGAGAGTGAGATTGCCAGCTCCTTTTTCATTCAGTTCAGTAAGCTCTAC